>NW_027314848.1:0-213025 GCF_023375885.2 Dermacentor andersoni | reverse complement strand
TGTGCATGCAAATGGTGCTTTTTGCAGAACGCGCACGTGGATTTTCTACCAAACGACGTGCTAAGCATGCCGATGCTGCTCTTTTTAGCACCCGCGCCCGCATTTGTGCGAAAACGCGTTTTAAGCATGCACATGCATCTTTTGGTAGACGCGGATGAAGTTTTCTGCAAAACCACAAGATGTGCATGCAAATGGTGCTTTTTGCAGAACGCGCACGTGGATTTCTACCAAACGACGTGCTAAGCTTGCCGATGCTGCTCTTTTTAGCACCCGCGCACGGATTTGTGCGAAAACGCGTTTTAAGCATGCACATGCATCTTTTGCTAGACGCGGATGAAGTTTTCTGCAAAACCACAAGATGTGCATGCAAATGGTGCTTTTTGCAGAACGCGCACGTGGATTTCTACCAAAGGACGTGCTAAGCATGCCGATGCTGCTCTTTTTAGCACCCGCGCACGGATTTGTGCGAAAACGCGTTTTAAGCATGCACATGCATCTTTGGTAGACGCGGATGAAGTTTTCTGCAAAACCACAAGATGTGCATGCAAATGGTGCTTTTTGCAGAACGCGCACGTGGATTTCTACCAAACGACGTGCTAAGCATGCCGATCTGCTCTTTTTAGCACCCGCGCACGCATTTGTGCGAGAACGCGTTTAAAGCATGCACATGCATCTTTTGGTAGACGCGGATGAAGTTTTCTGCAAAACCACAAGATGTGCATGCAAATGGTGCTTTTTGCAAAACGCGCACGTGGATTTCTACCAAACGACGTGCTAAGCATGCCGATGCTGCTCTTTTTAGCACCCGCGCACGCATTTGTGCGAAAACGCGTTTTAAGCATGAACATGCATCTTTTGGTAGACGCGGATGAAGTTTTCTGCAAAACCACAAGATGTGCATGCAAATGGTGCTTTTTGCAGAACGCGCACGTGGATTTCTACCAAACGACGTGCTAAGCATGCCGATGCTGCTCTTTTTAGCACCCGCGCACGCATTTGTGCGAAACGCGTTTTAAGCATGCACATGCATCTTTTGGTAGACGCGGATGAAGTTTTCTGCAAAACCACAAGATGTGCATGCAAATGGTGCTTTTTGCAGAACGCGCACGTGGATTTCTACCAAACGACGTGCTAAGCTTGCCGATGCTGCTCTTTTTAGCACCCGCGCACGGATTTGTGCGAAAACGCGTTTTAAGCATGCACATGCATCTTTCGGTAGACGCGGATGAAGTTTTTCTGCAAAACCACAAGATGTGCATGCAAATGGTGCTTTTGGCAGAACGCGCACGTGGATTTCTACCAAACGACGTGCTAAGCATGCCGATGCTGCTCTTTTTTAGCACCCGCGCACGCATTTGTGCGAAAACGCGTTTTAAGCATGCCCATGCATCTTTTGGTAGACGCGGATGAAGTTTTCTGCAAAACCACAAGACGTGCATCCAAATGGTGCTTTTTGCAGAACGCGCACGTGGATTTCTACCAAACGACGTGCTAAGCATGCCGATGCTGCTCTTTTTAGCACCCGCGCACGGATTTGTGCGAAAACGCGTTTTAAGCATGCACATGCATCTTTTGGTAGACGCGGATGAAGTTTTCTGCAAAACCACAAGATGTGCATGCAAATGGTGCTTTTGGCAGAACGCGCACGTGGATTTCTACAAACGACGTGCTAAGCATGCCGATGCTGCTCTTTTTAGCACCCGCGCACGGATTTGTGCGAAAACGCGTTTTAAGCATGCACATGCATCTTTTGGTAGACGCGGATGAAGTTTCTGCAAAACCACAAGATGTGCATGCAAATGGTGCTTTTGGCAGAACGCGCACGTAGATTTCTACCAAACGACGTGCTAAGCATGCCAATGCTGCTCTTTTTAGCACCCGCGCACGCATTTGTGCGAAAACGCGTTTTAAGCATGCACATGCATCTTTTGGTAGACGCGGATGAAGTTTTCTGCAAAACCACAAGATGTGCATGCAAATGGTGCTTTTTGCAGAACGCGCACGTGGATTTCTACCAAACGACGTGCTAAGCATGCCGATGCTGCTCTTTTTAGCACCCGCGCACGGATTTGTGCGAAAACGCGTTTTAAGCATGCACATGCATCTTTTGGTAGACGCGGATGAAGTTTTCTGCAAAACCACAAGATGTGCATGCAAATGGTGCTTTTGGCAGAACGCGCACGTGGATTTCTACCAAACGACGTGCTAAGCATGCCGATGCTGCTCTTCTTAGCACCCGCGCACGCATTTGTGCGAAAACGCGTTTTAAGCATGCACATGCATCTTTTGGTAGACGCGGATGAAGTTTTCTGCAAAACCACAAGATGTGCATGCAAATGGTGCTTTTTGCAGAACGCGCACGTGGATTTCTACCAAACGACGTGCTAAGCATGCCGATGCTGCTCTTTTTAGCACCCGCGCACGCATTTGTGCGAAAACGCGCTTTAAGCATGCACATGCATCTTTTGGTAGACGCGGATGAAGTTTTCTGCAAAACCACAATATGTGCATGCAAATGGTGCTTTTTGCAGAACGCGCACGTGGATTTCTACCAAACGACGTGCTAAGCTTGCCGATGCTGCTCTTTTTAGCACCGCGCACGGATTTGTGCGAAAACGCGTTTTAAGCATGCACATGCATCTTTTGGTAGACGCGGATGAAGTTTTCTGCAAAACCACAAGATGTGCATGCAAATGGTGCTTTTGGCGGAACGCGCACGTGGATTGTTACCAAACGACGTGCTAAGCATGCCAATGCTGCTCGTTTTAGCACCCGCGCACGGATTTGTGCGAAAACGCGTTTTAAGCATGCACATGCATCTTTTTGGTAGACGCGGATGAAGTTTTCTGCAAAACCACAAGATGTGCATGCAAATGGTGCTTTTGGCAGAACGCGCACGTGGCTTTCTACCAAACGACGTGTTAAGCATGCCGATGCTGCTCTTTTTAGCACCCGCGCACGCATTTGTGCGAAAACGCGTTTTAAGCATGCACATGCATCTTTTGGTAGACGCGGATGAAGTTTTCTGCAAAACCACAAGATGTGCATGCAAATGGTGCTTTTGGCGGAACGCGCACGTGGATTGTTACCAAACGACGTGCTAAGCATTGCCAATGCTGCTCTTTTTAGCACCCGCGCACGGATTTGTGCGAAAACGCGTTTTAAGCATGCACATGCATCTTTTGGTAGACGCGGATGAAGTTTTCTGCAAAACCACAAGATGTGCATGCAAATGGTGCTTTTGGCAGAACGCGCACGTGGATTTCTACCAAACGACGTGTTAAGCATGCCGATGCTGCTCTTTTTAGCACCCGCGCACGCATTTGTGCGAAAACGCGTTTTAAGCATGCACATGCATCTTTTGGTAGACGCGGATGAAGTTTTCTGCAAAACCACAAGATGTGCATGCAAATGGTGCTTTTGGCAGAACGCGCACGTGGATTTCTACCAAACGACGTGCAAAGCATGCCGATGCTGCTCTTTTTAGCACCCGCGCACGCATTTGTGCGAAAACGCGTTTTAAGCATGCACATGCATCTTTTGGTAGACGCGGATGAAGTTTTCTGCAAAACCACAAGATGTGCATGCAAATGGTGCTTTTTGCAGAACGCGCTCGTGGATTTCTACCAAACGACGTGCTAAGCATGCCGATGCTGCTCTTTTTAGCACTCGCGCACGCATTTGTGCGAAAACGCGTTTTAAGCATGCACATGCATCTTTTGGTAGACGCGGATGAAGTTTTCTGCAAAACCACAAGATGTGCATGCAAATCGTGCTTTTTGCAGAACGCGCACGTGGATTTCTACCAAACGACGTGCTAAGCATGCCGATGCTGCTCTTTTTAGCACCCGCGCACGGATTTGTGCGAAAACGCGTTTTAAGCATGCACATGCATCTTTTGGTAGACGCGGATGAAGTTTTCTGCAAAACCACAAGATGTGCATGCAAATGGTGCTTTTGGCAGAACGCGTACGTGGATTTCTACCAAACGACGTGCTAAGCATGCCAATGCTGCTCTTTTTAGCACCCGCGCACGCATTTGTGCGAAAACGCGTTTTAAGCATGCACATGCATCTTTTGGTAGACGCGGATGAAGTTTTCTGCAAAACCACAAGTTGTGCATGCAAATGGTGCTTTTTGCAGAACGCGCACGTGGATTTCTACCAAACGACGTGCAAAGCATGCCGATGCTGCTCTTTTTAGCACCCGCGCACGCATTTGTGCGAAAACGCGTTTTAAGCATGCACATGCATCTTTTGGTAGACGCGGATGAAGTTTTCTGCAAAACCACAAGATGTGCATGCAAATGGTGCTTTTTGCAGAACGCGCTCGTGGATTTCTACCAAACGACGTGCTAAGCATGCCGATGCTGCTCTTTTTAGCACTCGCGCACGCATTTGTGCGAAAACGCGTTTTAAGCATGCACATGCATCTTTTGGTAGACGCGGATGAAGTTTTCTGCAAAACCACAAGATGTGCATGCAAATGGTGCTTTTTGCAGAACGCGCACGTGGATTTCTACCAAACGACGTGCTAAGCATGCCGATGCTGCTCTTTTTAGCACCCGCTCAAGGATTTGTGCGAAAACGCGTTTTAAGCATGCACATGCATCTTTTGGTAGACGCGGATGAAGTTTTCTGCAAAACCACAAGATGTGCATGCAAATGGTGCTTTTTTGCAGAACGCGCACGTGGATTTCTACAAACGACGTGCTAAGCATGCCGATGCTGCTCTTTTTAGCACCCGCGCACGCATTTGTGCGAGAACGCGTTTTAAGCATGCACATGCATCTTTTGGTAGACGCGGATGAAGTTTTCTGCAAAACCACAAGATGTGCATGCAAATGGTGCTTTTTGCAAAACGCACACGTGGATTTCTACCAAACGACGTGCTAAGCATGCCGATGCTGCTCTTTTTAGCACCCGCGCACGCATTTGTGCGAAAACGCGTTTTAAGCATGCACATGCATCTTTTGGTAGACGCGGATGAAGTTTTCTGCAAAACCACAAGATGTGCATGCAAATGGTGCTTTTTGCAGAACGCGCACGTGGATTTCTACCAAACGACGTGCTAAGCATGCCGATGCTGCTCTTTTTAGCACCCGCGCCCGCATTTGTGCGAAAACGCGTTTTAAGCATGCACATGCATCTTTTGGTAGACGCGGATGAAGTTTTCTGCAAAACCACAAGATGTGCATGCAAATGGTGCTTTTTGCAGAACGCGCACGTGGATTTCTACCAAACGACGTGCTAAGCTTGCCGATGCTGCTCTTTTTAGCACCCGCGCACGGATTTGTGCGAAAACGCGTTTTAAGCATGCACATGCATCTTTTGCTAGACGCGGATGAAGTTTTCTGCAAAACCACAAGATGTGCATGCAAATGGTGCTTTTTGCAGAACGCGCACGTGGATTTCTACCAAACGACGTGCTAAGCATGCCGATGCTGCTCTTTTTAGCACCCGCGCACGGATTTGTGCGAAAACGCGTTTTAAGCATGCACATGCATCTTTTGGTAGACGCGGATGAAGTTTTCTGCAAAACCACAAGATGTGCATGCAAATGGTGCTTTTTGCAGAACGCGCACGTGGATTTCTACCAAACGACGTGCTAAGCATGCCGATCTGCTCTTTTTAGCACCCGCGCACGCATTTGTGCGAGAACGCGTTTTAAGCATGCACATGCATCTTTTGGTAGACGCGGATGAAGTTTTCTGCAAAACCACAAGATGTGCATGCAAATGGTGCTTTTTGCAAAACGCGCACGTGGATTTCTACCAAACGACGTGCTAAGCATGCCGATGCTGCTCTTTTTAGCACCCGCGCACGCATTTGTGCGAAAACGCGTTTTAAGCATGAACATGCATCTTTTGGTAGACGCGGATGAAGTTTTCTGCAAAACCACAAGATGTGCATGCAAATGGTGCTTTTTGCAGAACGCGCACGTGGATTTCTACCAACGACGTGCTAAGCATGCCGATGCTGCTCTTTTTAGCACCCGCGCACGCATTTGTGCGAAAACGCGTTTTAAGCATGCACATGCATCTTTTGGTAGACGCGGATGAAGTTTTCTGCAAAACCACAAGATGTGCATGCAAATGGTGCTTTTTGCAGAACGCGCACGTGGATTTCTACCAAACGACGTGCTAAGCTTGCCGATGCTGCTCTTTTTAGCACCCGCGCACGGATTTGTGCGAAAACGCGTTTTAAGCATGCACATGCATCTTTCGGTAGACGCGGATGAAGTTTTCTGCAAAACCACAAGATGTGCATGCAAATGGTGCTTTTGGCAGAACGCGCACGTGGATTTCTACAAACGACGTGCTAAGCATGCCGATGCTGCTCTTTTTAGCACCCGCGCACGCATTTGTGCGAAAAACGCGTTTTAAGCATGCCCATGCATCTTTTGGTAGACGCGGATGAAGTTTTCTGCAAAACCACAAGACGTGCATCCAAATGGTGCTTTTTGCAGAACGCGCACGTGGATTTCTACCAAACGACGTGCTAAGCATGCCGATGCTGCTCTTTTTAGCACCCGCGCACGGATTTGTGCGAAAACGCGTTTTAAGCATGCACATGCATCTTTTGGTAGACGCGGATGAAGTTTTCTGCAAAACCACAAGATGTGCATGCAAATGGTGCTTTTGGCAGAACGCGCACGTGGATTTCTACCAAACGACGTGCTAAGCATGCCGATGCTGCTCTTTTTAGCACCCGCGCACGGATTTGTGCGAAAACGCGTTTTAAGCATGCACATGCATCTTTTGGTAGACGCGGATGAAGTTTTCTGCAAAACCACAAGATGTGCATGCAAATGGTGCTTTTGGCAGAACGCGCACGTAGATTTCTACCAAACGACGTGCTAAGCATGCCAATGCTGCTCTTTTAGCACCCGCGCACGCATTTGTGCGAAAACGCGTTTTAAGCATGCACATGCATCTTTTGGTAGACGCGGATGAAGTTTTCTGCAAAACCACAAGATGTGCATGCAAATGGTGCTTTTTGCAGAACGCGCACGTGGATTTCTACCAAACGACGTGCTAAGCATGCCGATGCTGCTCTTTTTAGCACCCCGCGCACGGATTTGTGCGAAAACGCGTTTTAAGCATGCACATGCATCTTTTGGTAGACGCGGATGAAGTTTTCTGCAAAACCACAAGATGTGCATGCAAATGGTGCTTTTGGCAGAACGCGCACGTGGATTTCTACCAAACGACGTGCTAAGCATGCCGATGCTGCTCTTCTTAGCACCCGCGCACGCATTTGTGCGAAAACGCGTTTTAAGCATGCACATGCATCTTTTGGTAGACGCGGATGAAGTTTTCTGCAAAACCACAAGATGTGCATGCAAATGGTGCTTTTTTGCAGAACGCGCACGTGGATTTCTACCAAACGACGTGCTAAGCATGCCGATGCTGCTCTTTTTAGCACCCGCGCACGCATTTGTGCGAAAACGCGCTTTAAGCATGCACATGCATCTTTTGGTAGACGCGGATGAAGTTTTCTGCAAAACCACAATATGTGCATGCAAATGGTGCTTTTTGCAGAACCGCGCACGTGGATTTCTACCAAACGACGTGCTAAGCTTGCCGATGCTGCTCTTTTTTAGCACCCGCGCACGGATTTGTGCGAAAACGCGTTTTAAGCATGCACATGCATCTTTTGGTAGACGCGGATGAAGTTTTCTGCAAAACCACAAGATGTGCATGCAAATGGTGCTTTTGGCGGAACGCGCACGTGGATTGTTACCAAACGACGTGCTAAGCATGCCAATGCTGCTCTTTTTAGCACCCGCGCACGGATTTGTGCGAAAACGCGTTTTAAGCATGCACATGCATCTTTTGGTAGACGCGGATGAAGTTTTCTGCAAAACCACAAGATGTGCATGCAAATGGTGCTTTTGGCAGAACGCGCACGTGGATTTCTACCAAACGACGTGTTAAGCATGCCGATGCTGCTCTTTTTAGCACCCGCGCACGCCATTTGTGCGAAAACGGCGTTTAAGCATGCACATGCATCTTTTGGTAGACGCGATGAAGTTTTCTGCAAAACCACAAGATGTGCATGCAAATGGTGCTTTTGGCAGAACGCGCACGTGGATTTCTACCAAACGACGTGCAAAGCATGCCGATGCTGCTCTTTTTAGCACCCGCGCACGCATTTGTGCGAAAACGCGTTTTAAGCATGCACATGCATCTTTTGGTAGACGCGGATGAAGTTTTCTGCAAAACCACAAGATGTGCATGCAAATGGTGCTTTTTGCAGAACGCGCTCGTGGATTTCTACCAAACGACGTGCTAAGCATGCCGATGCTGCTCTTTTTAGCACTCGCGCACGCATTTGTGCGAAAACGCGTTTTAAGCATGCACATGCATCTTTTGGTAGACGCGGATGAAGTTTTCTGCAAAACCACAAGATGTGCATGCAAATCGTGCTTTTTGCAGAACGCGCACGTGGATTTCTACCAAACGACGTGCTAAGCATGCCGATGCTGCTCTTTTTAGCACCCCGCGCACGGATTTGTGCGAAAACGCGTTTTAAGCATGCACATGCATCTTTTGGTAGACGCGGATGAAGTTTTCTGCAAAACCACAAGATGTGCATGCAAATGGTGCTTTTGGCAGAACGCGCACGTGGATTTCTACCAAACGACGTGCTAAGCATGCCAATGCTGCTCTTTTTAGCACCCGCGCACGCATTTGTGCGAAAACGCGTTTTAAGCATGCACATGCATCTTTTGGTAGACGCGGATGAAGTTTTCTGCAAAACCACAAGTTGTGCATGCAAATGGTGCTTTTTGCAGAACGCGCACGTGGATTTCTACCAAACGACGTGCAAAGCATGCCGATGCTGCTCTTTTTAGCACCCGCGCACGCATTTGTGCGAAAACGCGTTTTTAAGCATGCACATGCATCTTTTGGTAGACGCGGATGAAGTTTTCTGCAAAACCACAAGATGTGCATGCAAATGGTGCTTTTTGCAGAACGCGCTCGTGGATTTCTACCAAACGACGTGCTAAGCATGCCGATGCTGCTCTTTTTAGCACTCGCGCACGCATTTGTGCGAAAACGCGTTTTAAGCATGCACATGCATCTTTTGGTAGACGCGGATGAAGTTTTCTGCAAAACCACAAGATGTGCATGCAAATGGTGCTTTTTGCAGAACGCGCACGTGGATTTCTACCAAACGACGTGCTAAGCATGCCGATGCTGCTCTTTTTAGCACCCGCGCACGGATTTGTGCGAAAATGCGTTTTAAGCATGCACATGCATCTTTTGGTAGACGCGGATGAAGTTTTCTGCAAAACCACAAGATGTGCATGCAAATGGTGCTTTTGGCAGAACGCGCACGTGGATTTCTACCAAACGACGTGCAAAGCATGCCGATGCTGCTCTTTTTAGCACCCGCGCACGCATTTGTGCGAAAACGCGTTTTAAGCATGCACATGCATCTTTTGGTAGACGCGGATGAAGTTTTCTGCAAAACCACAATATGTGCATGCAAATGGTGCTTTTTGCAGAACGCGCACGTGGATTTCTACCAAACGACGTGCTAAGCATGCCGATGCTGCTCTTTTTAGCACCCGCGCACGGATTTGTGCGAAAATGCGTTTTAAGCATGCACATGCATCTTTTGGTAGACGCGGATGAAGTTTTCTGCAAAACCACAAGATGTGCATGCAAATGGTGCTTTTGGCAGAACGCGCACGTGGATTTCTACCAAACGACGTGCAAAGCATGCCGATGCTGCTCTTTTTAGCACCCGCGCACGCATTTGTGCGAAAACGCGTTTTAAGCATGCACATGCATCTTTTGGTAGACGCGGATGAAGTTTTCTGCAAAACCACAAGACGTGCATGCAAATGGTGCTTTTTGCAGAACGCGCTCGTTGATTTCTACCAAACGACGTGCTAAGCATGCCGATGCTGCTCTTTTTAGCACTCGCGCACGCATTTGTGCGAAAACGCGTTTTTAAGCATGCACATGCATCTTTTGGTAGACGCGGATGAAGTTTTCTGCAAAACCACAAGATGTGCATGCAAATCGTGCTTTTTGCAGAACGCGCACGTGGATTTCTACCAAACGACGTGCTAAGCATGCCGATGCTGCTCTTTTTAGCACTCGCGCACGCATTTGTGCGAAAACGCGTTTTAAGCATGCACATGCATCTTTTGGTAGACGCGGATGAAGTTTTCTGCAAAACCACAATATGTGCATGCAAATGGTGCTTTTTGCAGAACGCGCACGTGGATTTCTACCAAACGACGTGCTAAGCATGCCGATGCTGCTCTTTTTAGCACCCGCCGCACGGATTTGTGCGAAAATGCGTTTTAAGCATGCACATGCATCTTTTGGTAGACGCGGATGAAGTTTTCTGCAAAACCACAAGATGTGCATGCAAATGGTGCTTTTGGCAGAACGCGCACGTGGATTTCTACCAAACGACGTGCAAAGCATGCCGATGCTGCTCTTTTTAGCACCCGCGCACGCATTTGTGCGAAAACGCGTTTTAAGCATGCACATGCATCTTTTGGTAGACGCGGATGAAGTTTTCTGCAAAACCACAAGATGTGCATGCAAATGGTGCTTTTTGCAGAACGCGCTCGTTGATTTCTACCAAACGACGTGCTAAGCATGCCGATGCTGCTCTTTTTAGCACTCGCGCACGCATTTGTGCGAAAACGCGTTTTAAGCATGCACATGCATCTTTTGGTAGACGCGGATGAAGTTTTCTGCAAAACCACAAGATGTGCATGCAAATCGTGCTTTTTGCAGAACGCGCACGTGGATTTCTACCAAACGACGTGCTAAGCATGCCGATGCTGCTCTTTTAGCACCCGCGCACGCATTTGTGCGAAAACGCGTTTTAAGCATGCACATGCATCTTTTGGTAGACGCGGATGACGTTTTCTGCAAAACCACAAGATGTGCATGCAAATGGTGCTTTTTGCAGAACGCGCTCGTGAATTTCTACCAAACGACGTGCTAAGCATGCCGATGCTGCTCTTTTTAGCACCCGCACACGCATTTGTGCGAAAACGCGTTTTAAGCATGCACATGCATCTTTTGGTAGACGCGGATGAAGTTTTCTGCAAAACCACAAGATGTGCATGCAAATGGTGCTTTTGGCAGAACGCGCACGTGGATTTCTACCAAACGACGTGCTAAGCATGCTGATGCTGCTCTTTTTAGCACCCGCGCACGCATTTGTGCGAAAACGCGTTTTTAAGCATGCACATGCATCTTTGGTAGACGCGGATGAAGTTTTCTGCAAAACCACAAGATGTGCATGCAAATGGTGCTTTTTGCAGAACGCGCTCGTGGATTTCTACCAAACGACGTGCTAAGCATGCCGATGCTGCTCTTTTTAGCACCCGCGCACGGATTTGTGCGAAAACGCGTTTTAAGCATGCACATGCATCTTTTGGTAGACGCGGATGAAGTTTTCTGCAAAACCACAAGATGTGCATGCAAATGGTGCTTTTTGCAGAACGCGCACGTGGATTTCTACCAAACGACGTGCTAAGCATGCCGATGCTGCTCTTTTTAGCACCCGCGCACGGATTTGTGCGAAAACGCGTTTTAAGCATGCACATGCATCTTTTGGTAGACGCGGATGAAGTTTTCTGCAAAACCACAAGATGTGCATGCAAATGGTGCTTTTGGCAGAACGCGCACGTGGATTTCTACCAAACGACGTGCTAAGCATGCCAATGCTGCTCTTTTTAGCACCCGCGCACGCATTTGTGCGAAAACGCGTTTTAAGCATGCACATGCATCTTTTGGTAGACGCGGATGAAGTTTTCTGCAAAACCACAAGATGTGCATGCAAATGGTGCTTTTTGCAGAACGCGCACGTGGATTTCTACCAAACGACGTGCAAAGCATGCCGATGCTGCTCTTTTTAGCACCCCGCGCACGCATTTGTGCGAAAACGCGTTTTAAGCATGCACATGCATCTTTTGGTAGACGCGGATGAAGTTTTCTGCAAAACCACAAGATGTGCATGCAAATGGTGCTTTTTGCAGAACGCGCTCGTGGATTTCTACCAAACGACGTGCTAAGCATGCCGATGCTGCTCTTTTTAGCACTCGCGCACGCATTTGTGCGAAAACGCGTTTTAAGCATGCACATGCATCTTTTGGTAGACGCGGATGAAGTTTTCTGCAAAACCACAAGATGTGCATGCAAATGGTGCTTTTGGCAGAACGCGCACGTGGATTTCTACCAAACGACGTGCAAAGCATGCCGATGCTGCTCTTTTTAGCACCCGCGCACGCATTTGTGCGAAAACGCGTTTTAAGCATGCACATGCATCTTTTGGTAGACGCGGATGAAGTTTTCTGCAAAACCACAAGATGTGCATGCAAATGGTGCTTTTTGCAGAACGCGCTCGTTGATTTCTACCAAACGACGTGCTAAGCATGCCGATGCTGCTCTTTTTAGCACTCGCGCACGCATTTGTGCGAAAACGCGTTTTAAGCATGCACATGCATCTTTTGGTAGACGCGGATGAAGTTTTCTGCAAAACCACAAGATGTGCATGCAAATCGTGCTTTTTGCAGAACGCGCACGTGGATTTCTACCAAACGACGTGCTAAGCATGCCGATGCTGCTCTTTTTAGCACTCGCGCACGCATTTGTGCGAAAACGCGTTTTAAGCATGCACATGCATCTTTTGGTAGACGCGGATGAAGTTTTCTGCAAAACCACAAGATGTGCATGCAAATGGTGCTTTTGGCAGAACGCGCACGTGGATTTCTACCAAACGACGTGCAAAGCATGCCGATGCTGCTCTTTTTAGCACCCGCGCACGCATTTGTGCGAAAACGCGTTTTAAGCATGCACATGCATCTTTTGGTAGACGCGGATGAAGTTTTCTGCAAAACCACAAGATGTGCATGCAAATGGTGCTTTTTGCAGAACGCGCTCGTTGATTTCTACCAAACGACGTGCTAAGCATGCCGATGCTGCTCTTTTTAGCACTCGCGCACGCATTTGTGCGAAAACGCGTTTTAAGCATGCACATGCATCTTTTGGTAGACGCGGATGAAGTTTTCTGCAAAACCACAAGATGTGCATGCAAATCGTGCTTTTTGCAGAACGCGCACGTGGATTTCTACCAAACGACGTGCTAAGCATGCCGATGCTGCTCTTTTTAGCACCCGCGCACGCATTTGTGCGAAAACGCGTTTTAAGCATGCACATGCATCTTTTGGTAGACGCGGATGACGTTTTCTGCAAAACCACAAGATGTGCATGCAAATGGTGCTTTTTGCAGAACGCGCTCGTGAATTTCTACCAAACGACGTGCTAAGCATGCCGATGCTGCTCTTTTAGCACCCGCACACGCATTTGTGCGAAAACGCGTTTTAAGCATGCACATGCATCTTTTGGTAGACGCGGATGAAGTTTTCTGCAAAACCACAAGATGTGCATGCAAATGGTGCTTTTGGCAGAACGCGCACGTGGATTTCTACCAAACGACGTGCTAAGCATGCTGATGCTGCTCTTTTTAGCACCCGCGCACGCATTTGTGCGAAAACGCGTTTTAAGCATGCACATGCATCTTTTGGTAGACGCGGATGAAGTTTTCTGCAAAACCACAAGATGTGCATGCAAATGGTGCTTTTTGCAGAACGCGCTCGTGGATTTCTACCAAACGACGTGCTAAGCATGCCGATGCTGCTCTTTTTAGCACCCGCGCACGGATTTGTGCGAAAACGCGTTTTAAGCATGCACATGCATCTTTTGGTAGACGCGGATGAAGTTTTCTGCAAAACCACAAGATGTGCATGCAAATGGTGCTTTTTGCAGAACGCGCACGTGGATTTCTACCAAACGACGTGCTAAGCATGCCGATGCTGCTCTTTTTAGCACCCGCGCACGGATTTGTGCGAAAACGCGTTTTAAGCATGCACATGCATCTTTTGGTAGACGCGGATGAAGTTTTCTGCAAAACCACAAGATGTGCATGCAAATGGTGCTTTTGGCAGAACGCGCACGTGGATTTCTACCAAACGACGTGCTAAGCATGCCAATGCTGCTCTTTTTAGCACCCGCGCACGCATTTGTGCGAAAACGCGTTTTAAGCATGCACATGCATCTTTTGGTAGACGCGGATGAAGTTTTCTGCAAAACCACAAGATGTGCATGCAAATGGTGCTTTTTGCAGAACGCGCACGTGGATTTCTACCAAACGACGTGCAAAGCATGCCGATGCTGCTCTTTTTAGCACCCGCGCACGCATTTGTGCGAAAACGCGTTTTAAGCATGCACATGCATCTTTTGGTAGACGCGGATGAAGTTTTCTGCAAAACCACAAGATGTGCATGCAAATGGTGCTTTTTGCAGAACGCGCTCGTGGATTTCTACCAAACGACGTGCTAAGCATGCCGATGCTGCTCTTTTTAGCACTCGCGCACGCATTTGTGCGAAAACGCGTTTTAAGCATGCACATGCATCTTTTGGTAGACGCGGATGAAGTTTTCTGCAAAACCACAAGATGTGCATGCAAATGGTGCTTTTTGCAGAACGCGCACGTGGATTTCTACCAAACGACGTGCTAAGCATGCCGATGCTGCTCTTTTTAGCACCCGCGCACGGATTTGTGCGAAAATGCGTTTTAAGCATGCACATGCATCTTTTGGTAGACGCGGATGAAGTTTTCTGCAAAACCACAAGATGTGCATGCAAATGGTGCTTTTGGCAGAACGCGCACGTGGATTTCTACCAAACGACGTGCAAAGCATGCCGATGCTGCTCTTTTTAGCACCCGCGCACGCATTTGTGCGAAAACGCGTTTTAAGCATGCACATGCATCTTTTGGTAGACGCGGATGAAGTTTTCTGCAAAACCACAAGATGTGCATGCAAATGGTGCTTTTTGCAGAACGCGCTCGTTGATTTCTACCAAACGACGTGCTAAGCATGCCGATGCTGCTCTTTTTAGCACTCGCGCACGCATTTGTGCGAAAACGCGTTTTAAGCATGCACATGCATCTTTTGGTAGACGCGGATGAAGTTTTCTGCAAAACCACAAGATGTGCATGCAAATCGTGCTTTTTGCAGAACGCGCACGTGGATTTCTACCAAACGACGTGCTAAGCATGCCGATGCTGCTCTTTTTAGCACTCGCGCACGCATTTGTGCGAAAACGCGTTTTAAGCATGCACATGCATCTTTTGGTAGACGCGGATGAAGTTTTCTGCAAAACCACAAGATGTGCATGCAAATGGTGCTTTTTGCAGAACGCGCACGTGGATTTCTACCAAACGACGTGCTAAGCATGCCGATGCTGCTCTTTTTAGCACCCGCGCACGGATTTGTGCGAAAATGCGTTTTAAGCATGCACATGCATCTTTTGGTAGACGCGGATGAAGTTTTCTGCAAAACCACAAGATGTGCATGCAAATGGTGCTTTTGGCAGAACGCGCACGTGGATTTCTACCAAACGACGTGCAAAGCATGCCGATGCTGCTCTTTTTAGCACCCGCGCACGCATTTGTGCGAAAACGCGTTTTAAGCATGCACATGCATCTTTTGGTAGACGCGGATGAAGTTTTCTGCAAAACCACAAGATGTGCATGCAAATGGTGCTTTTTGCAGAACGCGCTCGTTGATTTCTACCAAACGACGTGCTAAGCATGCCGATGCTGCTCTTTTTAGCACTCGCGCACGCATTTGTGCGAAAACGCGTTTTAAGCATGCACATGCATCTTTTGGTAGACGCGGATGAAGTTTTCTGCAAAACCACAAGATGTGCATGCAAATCGTGCTTTTTGCAGAACGCGCACGTGGATTTCTACCAAACGACGTGCTAAGCATGCCGATGCTGCTCTTTTTAGCACCCGCGCACGCATTTGTGCGAAAACGCGTTTTAAGCATGCACATGCATATTTTGGTAGACGCGGATGACGTTTTCTGCAAAACCACAAGATGTGCATGCAAATGGTGCTTTTTGCAGAACGCGCTCGTGGATTTCTACCAAACGACGTGCTAAGCATGCCGATGCTGCTCTTTTTAGCACCCGCACACGCATTTGTGCGAAAACGCGTTTTAAGCATGCACATGCATCTTTTGGTAGACGCGGATGAAGTTTTCTGCAAAACCACAAGATGTGCATGCAAATGGTGCTTTTGGCAGAACGCGCACGTGGATTTCTACCAAACGACGTGCTAAGCATGCTGATGCTGCTCTTTTTAGCACCCGCGCACGCATTTGTGCGAAAACGCGTTTTAAGCATGCACATGCATCTTTTGGTAGACGCGGATGAAGTTTTCTGCAAAACCACAAGATGTGCATGCAAATGGTGCTTTTTGCAGAACGCGCTCGTGGATTTCTACCAAACGACGTGCTAAGCATGCCGATGCTGCTCTTTTTAGCACCCGCGCACGGATTTGTGCGAAAACGCGTTTTAAGCATGCACATGCATCTTTTGGTAGACGCGGATGAAGTTTTCTGCAAAACCACAAGATGTGCATGCAAATGGTGCTTTTTGCAGAACGCGCACGTGGATTTCTACCAAACGACGTGCTAAGCATGCCGATGCTGCTCTTTTTAGCACCCGCGCACGGATTTGTGCGAAAACGCGTTTTAAGCATGCACATGCATCTTTTGGTAGACGCGGATGAAGTTTTCTGCAAAACCACAAGATGTGCATGCAAATGGTGCTTTTGGCAGAACGCGCACGTGGATTTCTACCAAACGACGTGCTAAGCATGCCAATGCTGCTCTTTTTAGCACCCGCGCACGCATTTGTGCGAAAACGCGTTTTAAGCATGCACATGCATCTTTTGGTAGACGCGGATGAAGTTTTCTGCAAAACCACAAGATGTGCATGCAAATGGTGCTTTTTGCAGAACGCGCACGTGGATTTCTACCAAACGACGTGCAAAGCATGCCGATGCTGCTCTTTTTAGCACCCGCGCACGCATTTGTGCGAAAACGCGTTTTAAGCATGCACATGCATCTTTTGGTAGACGCGGATGAAGTTTTCTGCAAAACCACAAGATGTGCATGCAAATGGTGCTTTTTGCAGAACGCGCTCGTGGATTTCTACCAAACGACGTGCTAAGCATGCCGATGCTGCTCTTTTTAGCACTCGCGCACGCATTTGTGCGAAAACGCGTTTTAAGCATGCACATGCATCTTTTGGTAGACGCGGATGAAGTTTTCTGCAAAACCACAAGATGTGCATGCAAATGGTGCTTTTTGCAGAACGCGCACGTGGATTTCTACCAAACGACGTGCTAAGCATGCCGATGCTGCTCTTTTTAGCACCCGCGCACGGATTTGTGCGAAAATGCGTTTTAAGCATGCACATGCATCTTTTGGTAGACGCGGATGAAGTTTTCTGCAAAACCACAAGATGTGCATGCAAATGGTGCTTTTGGCAGAACGCGCACGTGGATTTCTACCAAACGACGTGCAAAGCATGCCGATGCTGCTCTTTTTAGCACCCGCGCACGCATTTGTGCGAAAACGCGTTTTAAGCATGCACATGCATCTTTTGGTAGACGCGGATGAAGTTTTCTGCAAAACCACAAGATGTGCATGCAAATGGTGCTTTTTGCAGAACGCGCTCGTTGATTTCTACCAAACGACGTGCTAAGCATGCCGATGCTGCTCTTTTTAGCACTCGCGCACGCATTTGTGCGAAAACGCGTTTTAAGCATGCACATGCATCTTTTGGTAGACGCGGATGAAGTTTTCTGCAAAACCACAAGATGTGCATGCAAATCGTGCTTTTTGCAGAACGCGCACGTGGATTTCTACCAAACGACGTGCTAAGCATGCCGATGCTGCTCTTTTTAGCACTCGCGCACGCATTTGTGCGAAAACGCGTTTTAAGCATGCACATGCATCTTTTGGTAGACGCGGATGAAGTTTTCTGCAAAACCACAAGATGTGCATGCAAATGGTGCTTTTTGCAGAACGCGCACGTGGATTTCTACCAAACGACGTGCTAAGCATGCCGATGCTGCTCTTTTTAGCACCCGCGCACGGATTTGTGCGAAAATGCGTTTTAAGCATGCACATGCATCTTTTGGTAGACGCGGATGAAGTTTTCTGCAAAACCACAATATGTGCATGCAAATGGTGCTTTTGGCAGAACGCGCACGTGGATTTCTACCAAACGACGTGCAAAGCATGCCGATGCTGCTCTTTTTAGCACCCGCGCACGCATTTGTGCGAAAACGCGTTTTAAGCATGCACATGCATCTTTTGGTAGACGCGGATGAAGTTTTCTGCAAAACCACAAGATGTGCATGCAAATGGTGCTTTTTGCAGAACGCGCTCGTTGATTTCTACCAAACGACGTGCTAAGCATGCCGATGCTGCTCTTTTTAGCACTCGCGCACGCATTTGTGCGAAAACGCGTTTTAAGCATGCACATGCATCTTTTGGTAGACGCGGATGAAGTTTTCTGCAAAACCACAAGATGTGCATGCAAATCGTGCTTTTTGCAGAACGCGCACGTGGATTTCTACCAAACGACGTGCTAAGCATGCCGATGCTGCTCTTTTTAGCACCCGCGCACGCATTTGTGCGAAAACGCGTTTTAAGCATGCACATGCATCTTTTGGTAGACGCGGATGACGTTTTCTGCAAAACCACAAGATGTGCATGCAAATGGTGCTTTTTGCAGAACGCGCTCGTGGATTTCTACCAAACGACGTGCTAAGCATGCCGATGCTGCTCTTTTTAGCACCCGCACACGCATTTGTGCGAAAACGCGTTTTAAGCATGCACATGCATCTTTTGGTAGACGCGGATGAAGTTTTCTGCAAAACGACAAGATGTGCATGCAAATGGTGCTTTTGGCAGAACGCGCACGTGGATTTCTACCAAACGACGTGCTAAGCATGCTGATGCTGCTCTTTTTAGCACCCGCGCACGCATTTGTGCGAAAACGCGTTTTAAGCATGCACATGCATCTTTTGGTAGACGCGGATGAAGTTTTCTGCAAAACCACAAGATGTGCATGCAAATGGTGCTTTTTGCAGAACGCGCTCGTGGATTTCTACCAAACGACGTGCTAAGCATGCCGATGCTGCTCTTTTTAGCACCCGCGCACGCATTTGTGCGAAAACGCGTTTTAAGCATGCACATGCATCTTTTGGTAGACGCGGATGAAGTTTTCTGCAAAACCACAAGATGTGCATGCAACTGGTGCTTTTTGCAGAACGCGCACGTGGATTTCTACCAAACGACGTGCTAAGCATGCCGATGCTGCTCTTTTTAGCACCCGCGCACGGATTTGTGCGAAAACGCGTTTTAAGCATGCACATGCATCTTTTGGTAGACGCGGATGAAGTTTTCTGCAAAACCACAAGATGTGCATGCAAATGGTGCTTTTTGCAGAACGCGCACGTGGATTTCTACCAAACGACGTGCTAAGCATGCCGATGCTGCTCTTTTTAGCACCCGCGCACGCATTTGTGCGAGAACGCGTTTTAAGCATGCACATGCATCTTTTGGTAGACGCGGATGAAGTTTTCTGCAAAACCACAAGATGTGCATGCAAATGGTGCTTTTTGCAAAACGCGCACGTGGATTTCTACCAAACGACGTGCTAAGCATGCCGATGCTGTTTTTTTTAGCACCCGCGCACGCATTTGTGCGAAAACGCGTTTTAAGCATGCACATGCATCTTTTGGTAGACGCGGATGAAGTTTTCTGCAAAACCACAAGATGTGCATGCAAATGGTGCTTTTTGCAGAACGCGCACGTGGATTTCTACCAAACGACGTGCTAAGCATGCCGATGCTGCTCTTTTTAGCACCCGCGCACGCATTTGTGCGAAAACGCGTTTTAAGCATGCACATGCATCTTTTGGTAGACGCGGATGAAGTTTTCTGCAAAACCACAAGATGTGCATGCAAATGGTGCTTTTTGCAGAACGCGCACGTGGATTTCTACCAAACGACGTGCTAAGCTTGCCGATGCTGCTCTTTTTAGCACCCGCGCACGGATTTGTGCGAAAACGCGTTTTAAGCATGCACATGCATCTTTTGGTAGACGCGGATGAAGTTTTCTGCAAAACCACAAGATGTGCATGCAAATGGTGCTTTTTGCAGAACGCGCACGTGGATTTCTACCAAACGACGTGCTAAGCATGCCGATGCTGCTCTTTTTAGCACCCGCGCACGGATTTGTGCGAAAACGCGTTTTAAGCATGCACATGCATCTTTTGGTAGACGCGGATGAAGTTTTCTGCAAAACCACAAGATGTGCATGCAAATGGTGCTTTTTGCAGAACGCGCACGTGGATTTCTACCAAACGACGTGCTAAGCATGCCGATCTGCTCTTTTTAGCACCCGCGCACGCATTTGTGCGAGAACGCGTTTTAAGCATGCACATGCATCTTTTGGTAGACGCGGATGAAGTTTTCTTCAAAACCACAAGATGTGCATGCAAATGGTGCTTTTTGCAAAACGCGCACGTGGATTTCTACCAAACGACGTGCTAAGCATGCCGATGCTGCTCTTTTTAGCACCCGCGCACGCATTTGTGCGAAAACGCGTTTTAAGCATGCACATGCATCTTTTGGTAGACGCGGATGAAGTTTTCTGCAAAACCACAAGATGTGCATGCAAATGGTGCTTTTTGCAGAACGCGCACGTGGATTTCTACCAAACGACGTGCTAAGCATGCCGATGCTGCTCTTTTTAGCACCCGCGCACGCATTTGTGCGAAAACGCGTTTTAAGCATGCACATGCATCTTTTGGTAGACGCGGATGAAGTTTTCTGCAAAACCACAAGATGTGCATGCAAATGGTGCTTTTTGCAGAACGCGCACGTGGATTTCTGCCAAACGACGTGCTAAGCTTGCCGATGCTGCTCTTTTTAGCACCCGCGCACGGATTTGTGCGAAAACGCGTTTTAAGCATGCACATGCATCTTTTGGTAGACGCGGATGAAGTTTTCTGCAAAACCACAAGATGTGCATGCAAATGGTGCTTTTGGCAGAACGCGCACGTGGATTTCTACCAAACGACGTGCTAAGCATGCCGATGCTGCTCTTTTTAGCACCCGCGCACGCATTTGTGCGAAAACGCGTTTTAAGCATGCCCATGCATCTTTTGGTAGACGCGGATGAAGTTTTCTGCAAAACCACAAGACGTGCATGCAAATGGTGCTTTTTGCAGAACGCGCACGTGGATTTCTACCAAACGACGTGCTAAGCATGCCAATGCTGCTCTTTTTAGCACCCGCGCACGCATTTGTGCTAAAACGCGTTTTAAGCATGCACATGCATCTTTTGGTAGACGCGGATGAAGTTTTCTGCAAAACCACAGGATGTGCATGCAAATGGTGCTTTTTGCAGAACGCGCACGTGGATTTCTACCAAACGACGTGCTAAGCATGCCGATGCTGCTCTTTTTAGCACCCGCGCACGGATTTGTGCGAAAACGCGTTTTAAGCATGCACATGCATCTTTTGGTAGACGCGGATGAAGTTTTCTGCAAAACCACAAGATGTGCATGCAAATGGTGCTTTTGGCAGAACGCGCACGTGGATTTCTACCAAACGACGTGCTAAGCATGCCGATGCTGCTCTTCTTAGCACCCGCGCACGCATTTGTGCTAAAACGCGTTTTAAGCATGCACATGCATCTTTTGGTAGACGCGGATGAAGTTTTCTGCAAAACCACAAGATGTGCATGCAAATGGTGCTTTTTGCAGAACGCGCACGTGGATTTCTACCAAACGACGTGCTAAGCATGCCGATGCTGCACTTTTTAGCACCCGCGCACGCATTTGTGCGAAAACGCGTTTTAAGCATGCACATGCATCTTTTGGTAGACGCGGATGAAGTTTTCTGCAAAACCACAAGATGTGCATGCAAATGGTGCTTTTTGCAGAACGCGCACGTGGATTTCTACCAAACGAAGTGCTAAGCATGCCGATGCTGATCTTTTTAGCACCCGCGCACGCATTTGTGCGAAAACGCGTTTTAAGCATGCACATGCATCTTTTGGTAGACGCGGATGAAGTTTTCTGCAAAACCACAAGATGTGCATGCAAATGGTGCTTTTGGCAGAACGCGCACGTGAATTTTTACCAAACGACGTGCTAAGCATGCCGATGCTGCTCTTCTTAGCACCCGCGCACGCATTTGTGCGAAAACGCGTTTCAAGCATGCACATGCATCTTTTGGTAGACGCGGATGAAGTTTTCTGCAAAACCACAAGATGTGCATGCAAATGGTGCTTTTGGCAGAACGCGCACGTGGATTTCTACCAAACGACGTGCTAAGCATGCCGATGCTGCTCTTTTTAGCACCCGCGCACGCATTTGTGCGAAAACGCGTTTTAAGCATGCACATGCATCTTTTGGTAGACGCGGATGAAGTTTTCTGCAAAACCACAAGATGTGCATGCAAATGGTGCTTTTTGCAGAACGCGCACGTGGATTTCTACCAAACGACGTGCTAAGCATGCCGATGCTGCTCTTTTTAGCACCCGCGCACGCATTTGTGCGAGAACGCGTTTTAAGCATGCACATGCATCTTTTGGTAGACGCGGATGAAGTTTTCTGCAAAACCACAAGATGTGCATGCAAATGGTGCTTTTGGCAGAACGCGCACGTGGATTTCTACCAAACGACGTGCTAAGCATGCCGATGCTGCTCTTCTTAGCACCCGCGCACGCATTTGTGCTAAAACGCGTTTTAAGCATGCACATGCATCTTTTGGTAGACGCGGATGAAGTTTTCTGCAAAACCACAAGATGTGCATGCAAATGGTGCTTTTTGCAGAACGCGCACGTGGATTTCTACCAAACGACGTGCTAAGCATGCCGATGCTGCACTTTTTAGCACCCGCGCACGCATTTGTGCGAAAACGCGTTTTAAGCATGCACATGCATCTTTTGGTAGACGCGGATGAAGTTTTCTGCAAAACCACAAGATGTGCATGCAAATGGTGCTTTTTGCAGAACGCGCACGTGGATTTCTACCAAACGACGTGCTAAGCATGCCGATGCTGATCTTTTTAGCACCCGCGCACGCATTTGTGCGAAAACGGGTTTTAAGCATGCACATGCATCTTTTGGTAGACGCGGATGAAGTTTTCTGCAAAACCACAAGATGTGCATGCAAATGGTGCTTTTGGCAGAACGCGCACGTGAATTTTTACCAAACGACGTGCTAAGCATGCCGATGCTGCTCTTCTTAGCACCCGCGCACGCATTTGTGCGAAAACGCGTTTCAAGCATGCACATGCATCTTTTGGTAGACGCGGATGAAGTTTTCTGCAAAACCACAAGATGTGCATGCAAATGGTGCTTTTGGCAGAACGCGCACGTGGATTTCTACCAAACGACGTGCTAAGCATGCCGATGCTGCTCTTTTTAGCACCCGCGCACGCATTTGTGCGAAAACGCGTTTTAAGCATGCACATGCATCTTTTGGTAGACGCGGATGAAGTTTTCTGCAAAACCACAAGATGTGCATGCAAATGGTGCTTTTTGCAGAACGCGCACGTGGATTTCTACCAAACGACGTGCTAAGCATGCCGATGCTGCTCTTTTTAGCACCCGCGCACGCATTTGTGCGAGAACGCGTTTTAAGCATGCACATGCATCTTTTGGTAGACGCGGATGAAGTTTTCTTCAAAACCACAAGATGTGCATGCAAATGGTGCTTTTTGCAAAACGCGCACGTGGATTTCTACCAAACGACGTGCTAAGCATGCCGATGCTGCTCTTTTTAGCACCCGCGCACGCATTTGTGCGAAAACGCGTTTTAAGCATGCACATGCATCTTTTGGTAGACGCGGATGAAGTTTTCTGCAAAACCACAAGATGTGCATGCAAATGGTGCTTTTTGCAGAACGCGCACGTGGATTTCTACCAAACGACGTGCTAAGCATGCCGATGCTGCTCTTTTTAGCACCCGCGCACGCATTTGTGCGAAAACGCGTTTTAAGCATGCACATGCATCTTTTGGTAGACGCGGATGAAGTTTTCTGCAAAACCACAAGATGTGCATGCAAATGGTGCTTTACAGAACGCGCACGTGGATTTCTACCAAACGACGTGCTAAGCTTGCCGATGCTGCTCTTTTTAGCACCCGCGCACGGATTTGTGCGAAAACGCGTTTTAAGCATGCACATGCATCTTTTGGTAGACGCGGATGAAGTTTTCTGCAAAACCACAAGATGTGCATGCAAATGGTGCTTTTGGCAGAACGCGCACGTGGATTTCTACCAAACGACGTGCTAAGCATGCCGATGCTGCTCTTTTTAGCACCCGCGCACGCATTTGTGCGAAAACGCGTTTTAAGCATGCCCATGCATCTTTTGGTAGACGCGGATGAAGTTTTCTGCAAAACCACAAGACGTGCATGCAAATGGTGCTTTTTGCAGAACGCGCACGTGGATTTCTACCAAACGACGTGCTAAGCATGCCGATGCTGCTCTTTTTAGCACCCGCGCACGCATTTGTGCGAAAACGCGTTTTAAGCATGCACATGCATCTTTTGGTAGACGCGGATGAAGTTTTCTGCAAAACCACAAGATGTGCATGCAAATGGTGCTTTTTGCAGAACGCGCACGTGGATTTCTACCAAACGACGTGCTAAGCATGCCGATGCTGCTCTTTTTAGCACCCGCGCACGGATTTGTGCGAAAACGCGTTTTAAGCATGCACATGCATCTTTTGGTAGACGCGGATGAAGTTTTCTGCAAAACCACAAGATGTGCATGCAAATGGTGCTTTTGGCAGAACGCGCACGTGGATTTCTACCAAACGACGTGCTAAGCATGCCGATGCTGCTCTTCTTAGCACCCGCGCACGCATTTGTGCTAAAACGCGTTTTAAGCATGCACATGCATCTTTTGGTAGACGCGGATGAAGTTTTCTGCAAAACCACAAGATGTGCATGCAAATGGTGCTTTTTGCAGAACGCGCACGTGGATTTCTACCAAACGACGTGCTAAGCATGCCGATGCTGCACTTTTTAGCACCCGCGCACGCATTTGTGCGAAAACGCGTTTTAAGCATGCACATGCATCTTTTGGTAGACGCGGATGAAGTTTTCTGCAAAACCACAAGATGTGCATGCAAATGGTGCTTTTTGCAGAACGCGCACGTGGATTTCTACCAAACGACGTGCTAAGCATGCCGATGCTGCTCTTTTTAGCACCCGCGCACGCATTTGTGCGAAAACGCGTTTTAAGCATGCACAT
Source organism: Dermacentor andersoni (assembly GCF_023375885.2). Classification (NCBI taxonomy): domain Eukaryota; kingdom Metazoa; phylum Arthropoda; class Arachnida; order Ixodida; family Ixodidae; genus Dermacentor; species Dermacentor andersoni. The sequence continues at coordinate 187,832 of NW_027314848.1, read as the reverse complement.
GCATCTTTTGGTAGACGCGGATGAAGTTTTCTGCAAAACCACAAGATGTGCATGCAAATGGTGCTTTTGGCAGAACGCGCACGTGAATTTTTACCAAACGACGTGCTAAGCATGCCGATGCTGCTCTTTTTAGCACCCGCGCACGCATTTGTGCGAAAACGCGTTTTAAGCATGCACATGCATCTTTTGGTAGACGCGGATGAAGTTTTCTGCAAAACCACAAGATGTGCATGCAAATGGTGCTTTTGGCAGAACGCGCACGTGAATTTTTACCAAACGACGTGCTAAGCATGCCGATGCTGCTCTTCTTAGCACCCGCGCACGCATTTGTGCGAAAACGCGTTTTAAGCATGCACATGCATCTTTTGGTAGACGCGGATGAAGTTTTCTGCAAAACCACAAGATGTGCATGCAAATGGTGCTTTTGGCAGAACGCGCACGTGGATTTCTACCAAACGACGTGCTAAGCATGCCGATGCTGCTCTTTTTAGCACCCGCGCACGCATTTGTGCAAAAACGCGTTTTAAGCATGCACATGCATCTTTTGGTAGACGCGGATGAAGTTTTCTGCAAAACCACAAGATGTGCATGCAAATGGTGCTTTTTGCAGAACGCGCACGTGGATTTCTACCAAACGACGTGCTAAGCATGCCGATGCTGCTCTTTTTAGCACCCGCGCACGAATTTGTGCGAAAACGCGTTTTAAGCATGCACATGCATCTTTTGGTAGACGCGGATGAAGTTTTCTGCAAAACCACAAGATGTGCATGCAAATGGTGCTTTTGGCAGAACGCGCACGTGGATTTCTACCAAACGACGTGCTAAGCATGCCGATGCTGCTCTTTTTAGCACCCGCGCACGCATTTGTGCGAAAACGCGTTTTAAGCATGCACATGCATCTTTTGGTAGACGCGGATGAAGTTTTCTGCAAAACCACAAGATGTGCATGCAAATGGTGCTTTTTGCAGAACGCGCACGTGGATTTCTACCAAACGACGTGCTAAGCATGCCGATGCTGCTCTTTTTAGCACCCGCGCACGGATTTGTGCGAAAACGCGTTTTAAGCATGCACATGCATCTTTTGGTAGACGCGGATGAAGTTTTCTGCAAAACCACAAGATGTGCATGCAAATGGTGCTTTTGGCAGAACGCGCACGTGGATTTCTACCAAACGACGTGCTAAGCATGCCGATGCTGCTCTTTTTAGCACCCGCGCACGCATTTGTGCGAAAACGCGTTTTAAGCATGCCCATGCATCTTTTGGTAGACGCGGATGAAGTTTACTGCAAAACCACAAGACGTGCATGCAAATGGTGCTTTTTGCAGAACGCGCACGCGGATTTCTACCAAACGACGTGCTAAGCATGCCGATGCTGCTCTTTTTAGCACCCGCGCACGGATTTGTGCGAAAACGCGTTTTAAGCATGCACATGCATCTTTTGGTAGACGCGGATGAAGTTTTCTGCAAAACCACAAGATGTGCATGCAAATGGTGCTTTTGGCAGAACGCGCACGTGGATTTCTACCAAACGACGTGCTAAGCATGCCGATGTTGCTCTTTTTAGCACCCGCGCACGCATTTGTGCGAAAACGCGTTTTAAGCATGCACATGCATCTTTTGGTAGACGCGGATGAAGTTTTCTGCAAAACCACAAGATGTGCATGCAAATGGTGCTTTTTGCAGAACGCGCACGTGGATTTCTACCAAACGACGTGCTAAGCATGCCGATGCTGCTCTTTTTAGCACCCGCGCACGGATTTGTGCGAAAACGCGTTTTAAGCATGCACATGCATCTTTTGGTAGACGCGGATGAAGTTTTCTGCAAAACCACAAGATGTGCATGCAAATGGTGCTTTTTGCAGAACGCGCACGTGGATTTCTACCAAACGACGTGCTAAGCATGCCGATGCTGCTCTTTTTAGCACCCGCGCACGCATTTGTGCGAAAACGCGTTTTAAGCATGCACATGCATCTTTTGGTAGACGCGGATGAAGTTTTCTGCAAAACCACAAGATGTGCATGCAAATGGTGCTTTACAGAACGCGCACGTGGATTTCTACCAAACGACGTGCTAAGCTTGCCGATGCTGCTCTTTTTAGCACCCGCGCACGGATTTGTGCGAAAACGCGTTTTAAGCATGCACATGCATCTTTTGGTAGACGCGGATGAAGTTTTCTGCAAAACCACAAGATGTGCATGCAAATGGTGCTTTTGGCAGAACGCGCACGTGGATTTCTACCAAACGACGTGCTAAGCATGCCGATGCTGCTCTTTTTAGCACCCGCGCACGCATTTGTGCGAAAACGCGTTTTAAGCATGCCCATGCATCTTTTGGTAGACGCGGATGAAGTTTTCTGCAAAACCACAAGACGTGCATGCAAATGGTGCTTTTTGCAGAACGCGCACGTGGATTTCTACCAAACGACGTGCTAAGCATGCCGATGCTGCTCTTTTTAGCACCCGCGCACGGATTTGTGCGAAAACGCGTTTTAAGCATGCACATGCATCTTTTGGTAGACGCGGATGAAGTTTTCTGCAAAACCACAAGATGTGCATGCAAATGGTGCTTTTTGCAGAACGCGCACGTGGATTTCTACCAAACGACGTGCTAAGCATGCCGATGCTGCTCTTTTTAGCACCCGCGCACGGATTTGTGCGAAAACGCGTTTTAAGCATGCACATGCATCTTTTGATAGACGCGGATGAAGTTTTCTGCAAAACCACAAGATGTGCATGCAAATGGTGCTTTTGGCAGAACGCGCACGTGGATTTCTACCAAACGACGTGCTAAGCATGCCGATGCTGCTCTTCTTAGCACCCGCGCACGCATTTGTGCTAAAACGCGTTTTAAGCATGCACATGCATCTTTTGGTAGACGCGGATGAAGTTTTCTGCAAAACCACAAGATGTGCATGCAAATGGTGCTTTTTGCAGAACGCGCACGTGGATTTCTACCAAACGACGTGCTAAGCATGCCGATGCTGCACTTTTTAGCACCCGCGCACGCATTTGTGCGAAAACGCGTTTTAAGCATGCACATGCATCTTTTGGTAGACGCGGATGAAGTTTTCTGCAAAACCACAAGATGTGCATGCAAATGGTGCTTTTTGCAGAACGCGCACGTGGATTTCTACCAAACGACGTGCTAAGCATGCCGATGCTGCTCTTTTTAGCACCCGCGCACGCATTTGTGCGAAAACGCGTTTTAAGCATGCACATGCATCTTTTGGTAGACGCGGATGAAGTTTTCTGCAAAACCACAAGATGTGCATGCAAATGGTGCTTTTGGCAGAACGCGCACGTGAATTTTTACCAAACGACGTGCTAAGCATGCCGATGCTGCTCTTTTTAGCACCCGCGCACGCATTTGTGCGAAAACGCGTTTTAAGCATGCACATGCATCTTTTGGTAGACGCGGATGAAGTTTTCTGCAAAACCACAAGATGTGCATGCAAATGGTGCTTTTGGCAGAACGCGCACGTGAATTTTTACCAAACGACGTGCTAAGCATGCCGATGCTGCTCTTCTTAGCACCCGCGCACGCATTTGTGCGAAAACGCGTTTTAAGCATGCACATGCATCTTTTGGTAGACGCGGATGAAGTTTTCTGCAAAACCACAAGATGTGCATGCAAATGGTGCTTTTGGCAGAACGCGCACGTGGATTTCTACCAAACGACGTGCTAAGCATGCCGATGCTGCTCTTTTTAGCACCCGCGCACGCATTTGTGCAAAAACGCGTTTTAAGCATGCACATGCATCTTTTGGTAGACGCGGATGAAGTTTTCTGCAAAACCACAAGATGTGCATGCAAATGGTGCTTTTTGCAGAACGCGCACGTGGATTTCTACCAAACGACGTGCTAAGCATGCCGATGCTGCTCTTTTTAGCACCCGCGCACGGATTTGTGCGAAAACGCGTTTTAAGCATGCACATGCATCTTTTGGTAGACGCGGATGAAGTTTTCTGCAAAACCACAAGATGTGCATGCAAATGGTGCTTTTGGCAGAACGCGCACGTGGATTTCTACCAAACGACGTGCTAAGCATGCCGATGCTGCTCTTTTTAGCACCCGCGCACGCATTTGTGCGAAAACGCGTTTTAAGCATGCACATGCATCTTTTGGTAGACGCGGATGAAGTTTTCTGCAAAACCACAAGATGTGCATGCAAATGGTGCTTTTTGCAGAACGCGCACGTGGATTTCTACCAAACGACGTGCTAAGCATGCCGATGCTGCTCTTTTTAGCACCCGCGCACGGATTTGTGCGAAAACGCGTTTTAAGCATGCACATGCATCTTTTGGTAGACGCGGATGAAGTTTTCTGCAAAACCACAAGATGTGCATGCAAATGGTGCTTTTGGCAGAACGCGCACGTGGATTTCTACCAAACGACGTGCTAAGCATGCCGATGCTGCTCTTTTTAGCACCCGCGCACGCATTTGTGCGAAAACGCGTTTTAAGCATGCCCATGCATCTTTTGGTAGACGCGGATGAAGTTTACTGCAAAACCACAAGACGTGCATGCAAATGGTGCTTTTTGCAGAACGCGCACGCGGATTTCTACCAAACGACGTGCTAAGCATGCCGATGCTGCTCTTTTTAGCACCCGCGCACGGATTTGTGCGAAAACGCGTTTTAAGCATGCACATGCATCTTTTGGTAGACGCGGATGAAGTTTTCTGCAAAACCACAAGATGTGCATGCAAATGGTGCTTTTGGCAGAACGCGCACGTGGATTTCTACCAAACGACGTGCTAAGCATGCCGATGCTGCTCTTTTTAGCACCCGCGCACGCATTTGTGCGAAAACGCGTTTTAAGCATGCACATGCATCTTTTGGTAGACGCGGATGAAGTTTTCTGCAAAACCACAAGATGTGCATGCAAATGGTGCTTATTGCAGAACGCGCACGTGGATTTCTACCAAACGACGTGCTAAGCATGCCGATGCTGCTCTTTTTAGCACCCGCGCACGGATTTGTGCGAAAACGCGTTTTAAGCATGCACATGCATCTTTTGGTAGACGCGGATGAAGTTTTCTGCAAAACCACAAGATGTGCATGCAAATGGTGCTTTTGGCAGAACGCGCACGTGGATTTCTACCAAACGACGTGCTAAGCATGCCGATGCTGCTCTTCTTAGCACCCGCGCACGCATTTGTGCTAAAACGCGTTTTAAGCATGCACATGCATCTTTTGGTAGACGCGGATGAAGTTTTCTGCAAAACCACAAGATGTGCATGCAAATGGTGCTTTTTGCAGAACGCGCACGTGGATTTCTACCAAACGACGTGCTAAGCATGCCGATGCTGCACTTTTTAGCACCCGCGCACGCATTTGTGCGAAAACGCGTTTTAAGCATGCACATGCATCTTTTGGTAGACGCGGATGAAGTTTTCTGCAAAACCACAAGATGTGCATGCAAATGGTGCTTTTTGCCGAACGCGCACGTGGATTTCTACCAAACGACGTGCTAAGCATGCCGATGCTGCTCTTTTTAGCACCCGCGCACGCATTTGTGCGAAAACGCGTTTTAAGCATGCACATGCATCTTTTGGTAGACGCGGATGAAGTTTTCTGCAAAACCACAAGATGTGCATGCAAATGGTGCTTTTGGCAGAACGCGCACGTGAATTTTTACCAAACGACGTGCTAAGCATGCCGATGCTGCTCTTAGCACCCGCGCACGCATTTGTGCGAAAACGCGTTTTAAGCATGCCCATGCATCTTTTGGTAGACGCGGATGAAGTTTACTGCAAAACCACAAGACGTGCATGCAAATGGTGCTTTTTGCAGAACGCGCACGCGGATTTCTACCAAACGACGTGCTAAGCATGCCGATGCTGCTCTTTTTAGCACCCGCGCACGGATTTGTGCGAAAACGCGTTTTAAGCATGCACATGCATCTTTTGGTAGACGCGGATGAAGTTTTCTGCAAAACCACAAGATGTGCATGCAAATGGTGCTTTTTGCAGAACGCGCACGTGGATTTCTACCAAACGATGTGCTAAGCATGCCGATGCTGCTCTTTTTAGCACCCGCGCACGGATTTGTGCGAAAACGCGTTTTAAGCATGCACATGCATCTTTTGGTAGACGCGGATGAAGTTTTCTGCAAAACCACAAGATGTGCATGCAAATGGAGCTTTTGGCAGAACGCGCACGTGGATTTCTACCAAACGACGTGCTAAGCATGCCGATGCTGCTCTTTTTAGCACCCGCGCACGCATTTGTGCGAAAACGCGTTTTAAGCATGCTCATGCATCTTTTGGTAGACGCGGATGAAGTTTTCTGCAAAACCAAAAGATTTGCATGCAAATGGTGCTTTTTGCAGAACGCGCACGTGGATTTCTACCAAACGACGTGCTAAGCATGCCGATGCTGCTCTTTTTAGCACCCGCGCACGCATTTGTGCGAAAACGCGTTTTAAGCATGCACATGCATCTTTTGGTAGACGCGGATGAAGTTTTCTGCAAAACCACAAGATGTGCATGCAAATGGTGCTTTTTGCAGAACGCGCACGTGGATTTCTACCAAACGACGTGCTAAGCTTGCCGATGCTGCTCTTTTTAGCACCCGCGCACGGATTTGTGCGAAAACGCGTTTTAAGCATGCACATGCATCTTTTGGTAGACGCGGATGAAGTTTTCTGCAAAACCACAAGATGTGCATGCAAATGGTGCTTTTGGCAGAACGCGCACGTGGATTTCTACCAAACGACGTGCTAAGCATGCCGATGCTGCTCTTTTTAGCACCCGCGCACGCATTTGTGCGAAAACGCGTTTTAAGCATGCCCATGCATCTTTTGGTAGACGCGGATGAAGTTTACTGCAAAACCACAAGACGTGCATGCAAATGGTGCTTTTTGCAGAACGCGCACGCGGATTTCTACCAAACGACGTGCTAAGCATGCCGATGCTGCTCTTTTTAGCACCCGCGCACGGATTTGTGCGAAAACGCGTTTTAAGCATGCACATGCATCTTTTGGTAGACGCGGATGAAGTTTTCTGCAAAACCACAAGATGTGCATGCAAATGGTGCTTTTGGCAGAACGCGCACGTGGATTTCTACCAAACGACGTGCTAAGCATGCCGATGCTGCTCTTTTTAGCACCCGCGCACGCATTTGTGCGAAAACGCGTTTTAAGCATGCACATGCATCTTTTGGTAGACGCGGATGAAGTTTTCTGCAAAACCACAAGATGTGCATGCAAATGGTGCTTTTTGCAGAACGCGCACGTGGATTTCTACCAAACGACGTGCTAAGCATGCCGATGCTGCTCTTTTTAGCACCCGCGCACGGATTTGTGCGAAAACGCGTTTTAAGCATGCACATGCATCTTTTGGTAGACGCGGATGAAGTTTTCTGCAAAACCACAAGATGTGCATGCAAATGGTGCTTTTGGCAGAACGCGCACGTGGATTTCTACCAAACGACGTGCAAAGCATGCCGATGCTGCTCTTCTTAGCACCCGCGCACGCATTTGTGCTAAAACGCGTTTTAAGCATGCACATGCATCTTTTGGTAGACGCGGATGAAGTTTTCTGCAAAACCACAAGATGTGCATGCAAATGGTGCTTTTTGCAGAACGCGCACGTGGATTTCTACCAAACGACGTGCTAAGCATGCCGATGCTGCACTTTTTAGCACCCGCGCACGCATTTGTGCGAAAACGCGTTTTAAGCATGCACATGCATCTTTTGGTAGACGCGGATGAAGTTTTCTGCAAAACCACAAGATGTGCATGCAAATGGTGCTTTTTGCAGAACGCGCACGTGGATTTCTACCAAACGACGTGCTAAGCATGCCGATGCTGCTCTTTTTAGCACCCGCGCACGCATTTGTGCGAAAACGCGTTTTAAGCATGCACATGCATCTTTTGGTAGACGCGGATGAAGTTTTCTGCAAAACCACAAGATGTGCATGCAAATGGTGCTTTTGGCAGAACGCGCACGTGAATTTTTACCAAACGACGTGCTAAGCATGCCGATGCTGCTCTTCTTAGCACCCGCGCACGCATTTGTGCGAAAACGCGTTTTAAGCATGCACATGCATCTTTTGGTAGACGCGGATGAAGTTTTCTGCAAAACCGCAAGATGCGCATGCAAATGGTGCTTTTGGCAGAACGCGCACGTGGATTTCTACCAAACGACGTGCTAAGCATGCCGATGCTGCTCTTTTTAGCACCCGCGCACGCATTTGTGGGAAAACGCGTTTTAAGCATGCACATGCATCTTTTGGTAGACGCGGATGAAGTTTTCTGCAAAACCACAAGATGTGCATGCAAATGGTGCTTTTTGCAGAACGCGCACGTGGATTTCTACCAAACGACGTGCTAAGCATGCCGATGCTGCTCTTTTTAGCACCCGCGCACGGATTTGTGGGAAAACGCGTTTTAAGCATGCACATGCATCTTTTGGTAGACGCGGATGAAGTTTTCTGCAAAACCACAAGATGTGCATGCAAATGGTGCTTTTGGCAGAACGCGCATGTGGATTTCTACCAAACGACGTGCTAAGCATGCCGATGCTGCTCTTTTTAGCACCCGCGCACGCATTTGTGCGAAAACGCGTTTTAAGCATGCACATGCATCTTTTGGTAGACGCGGATGAAGTTTTCTGCAAAACCACAAGATGTGCATGCAAATGGTGCTTTTTGCAGAACGCGCACGTGGATTTCTACCAAACGACGTGCTAAGCATGCCGATGCTGCTCTTTTTAGCACCCGCGCACGGATTTGTGCGAAAACGCGTTTTAAGCATGCACATGCATCTTTTGGTAGACGCGGATGAAGTTTTCTGCAAAACCACAAGATGTGCATGCAAATGGTGCTTTTGGCAGAACGCGCACGTGGATTTCTACCAAACGACGTGCTAACCATGCCGATGCTGCTCTTTTTAGCACCCGCGCACGCATTTGTGCGAAAACGCGTTTTAAGCATGCTCATGCATCTTTTGGTAGACGCGGATGAAGTTTTCTGCAAAACCAAAAGATGTGCATGCAAATGGTGCTTTTTGCAGAACGCGCACGTGGATTTCTACCAAACGACGTGCTAAGCATGCCGATGCTGCTCTTTTTAGCACCCGCGCACGCATTTGTGCGAAAACGGGTTTTAAGCATGCACATGCATCTTTTGGTAGACGCGGATGAAGTTTTCTGCAAAACCACAAGATGTGCATGCAAATGGTGCTTTTTGCAGAACGCGCACGTGGATTTCTACCAAACGACGTGCTAAGCTTGCCGATGCTGCTCTTTTTAGCACCCGCGCACGCATTTGTGCGAAAACGCGTTTTAAGCATGCACATGCATCTTTTGGTAGACGCGGATGAAGTTTTCTGCAAAACAACAAGATGTGCATGCAAATGGTGCTTTTTGCAGAACGCGCACGTGGATTTCTACCAAACGACGTGCTAAGCATGCCGATGCTGCTCTTTTTAGCACCCGCGCACGCATTTGTGCGAAAACGCGTTTTAAGCATGCACATGCATCTTTTGGTAGACGCGGATGAAGTTTTCTGCAAAACCACAAGATGTGCATGCAAATGGTGCTTTTTGCAGAACGCGCACGTGGATTTTTACCAAACGACGTGCTAAGCATGCCGATGCTGCTCTTTTTAGCACCCGCGCACGCATTTGTGCGAAAACGCGTTTTAAGCATGCACATGCATCTTTTGGTAGACGCGGATGAAGTTTTCTGCAAAACCACAAGATGTGCATGCAAATGGTGCTTTTTGCAGAACGCGCACGTGGATTTCTACCAAACGACGTGCTAAGCTTGCCGATGCTGCTCTTTTTAGCACCCGCGCACGGATTTGTGCGAAAACGCGTTTAAGCATGCACATGCATCTTTTGGTAGACGCGGATGAAGTTTTCTGCAAAACCACAAGATGTGCATGCAAATGGTGCTTTTGGCAGAACGCGCACGTGGATTTCTACCAAACGACGTGCTAAGCATGCCGATGCTGCTCTTTTTAGCACCCGCGCACGCATTTGAGCGAAAACGCGTTTTAAGCATGCCCATGCATCTTTTGCTAGACGCGGATGAAGTTTTCTGCAAAACCACAAGACGTGCATGCAAATGGTGCTTTTTGCAGAACGCGCACGTGGATTTCTACCAAACGACGTGCTAAGCATGCCGATGCTGCTCTTTTTAGCACCCGCGCACGGATTTGTGCGAAAACGCGTTTTAAGCATGCACATGCATCTTTTAAAAGACGCGGATGAAGTTTTCTGCAAAACTACAAGATGTGCATGCAAATGGTGCTTTTTGCAGAACGCGCACGTGGATTTCTACCAAACGACGTGCTAAGCATGCCGATGCTGCTATTTTTAGCACCCGCGCACGCATTTGTGCGAAAACGCGTTTTAAGCATGCACATGCATATTTTGGTAGACGCGGATGAAGTTTTCTGCAAAACCACAAGATGTGCATGCAAATGGTGCTTTTCGCAGAACGCGCACGTGGATTTCTACCAAACGACGTGCTAAGCATGCCGATGCTGCTCTTTTTAGCACCCGCGCACGCATTTGTGCGAAAACGCGTTTTAAGCATGCACGTGCATCTTTTGGTAGACGCGGATGAAGTTTTCTGCAAAACCACAAGATGTGCATGCAAATGGTGCTTTTTGCAGAACGCGCACGTGGATTTCTACCAAACGACGTGCTAAGCTTGCCGATGCTGCTCTTTTTAGCACCCGCGCACGGATTTGTGCGAAAACGCGCTTTAAGCATGCACATGCATCTTTTGGTAGACGCGGATGAAGTTTTCTGCAAAACCACAAGATGTGCATGCAAATGGTGCTTTTGGCGGAACGCGCACGTGGATTTCTTCCAAACGACGCGCTAAGCATGCCAATGCTGCTCTTTTTAGCACCCGCGCACGGATTTGTGCGAAAACGCGTTTTAAGCATGCACATGCATCTTTTGGTAGACGCGGATGAAGTTTTCTGCAAAACCACAAGATGTGCATGCAAATGGTGCTTTTGGCAGAACGCGCACGTGGATTTCTACCAAACGACGTGTTAAGCATGCCGATGCTGCTCTTTTTAGCACCCGCGCACGCATTTGTGCGAAAACGCGTTTTAAGCATGCACATGCATCTTTTGGTAGACGCGGATGAAGTTTTCTGCAAAACCACAAGATGTGCATGCAAATGGTGCTTTTGGCAGAACGCGCACGTGGATTTCTACCAAACGACGTGCAAAGCATGCCGATGCTGCTCTTTTTAGCACCCGCGCACGCATTTGTGCGAAAACGCGTTTTAAGCATGCACATGCATCTTTTGGTAGACGCGGATGAAGTTTTCTGCAAAACCACAAGATGTGCATGCAAATGGTGCTTTTTGCAGAACGCGCTCGTGGATTTCTACCAAACGACGTGCTAAGCATGCCGATGCTGCTCTTTTTAGCACTCGCGCACGCATTTGTGCGAAAACGCGTTTTAAGCATGCACATGCATCTTTTGGTAGACGCGGATGAAGTTTTCTGCAAAACCACAAGATGTGCATGCAAATGGTGCTTTTTGCAGAACGCGCACGTGGATTTCTACCAAACGACGTGCTAAGCATGCCGATGCTGCTCTTTTTAGCACCCGCGCACGGATTTGTGCGAAAATGCGTTTTAAGCATGCACATGCATCTTTTGGTAGACGCGGATGAAGTTTTCTGCAAAACCACAAGATGTGCATGCAAATGGTGCTTTTGGCAGAACGCGCACGTGGATTTCTACCAAACGACGTGCAAAGCATGCCGATGCTGCTCTTTTTAGCACCCGCGCACGCATTTGTGCGAAAACGCGTTTTAAGCATGCACATGCATCTTTTGGTAGACGCGGATGAAGTTTTCTGCAAAACCACAAGATGTGCATGCAAATGGTGCTTTTTGCAGAACGCGCACGTGGATTTCTACCAAACGACGTGCTAAGCTTGCCGATGCTGCTCTTTTTAGCACTCGCGCACGCATTTGTGCGAAAACGCGTTTTAAGCATGCACATGCATCTTTTGGTAGACGCGGATGAAGTTTTCTGCAAAACCACAAGATGTGCATGCAAATGGTGCTTTTGGCAGAACGCGCACGTGGATTTCTACCAAACGACGTGCTAAGCATGCCGATGCTGCTCTTTTTAGCACCCGCGCACGCATTTGTGCGAAAACGCGTTTTAAGCATGCCCATGCATCTTTTGGTAGACGCGGATGAAGTTTTCTGCAAAACCACAAGACGTGCATGCAAATGGTGCTTTTTGCAGAACGCGCACGCGGATTTCTACCAAACGACGTGCTAAGCATGCCGATGCTGCTCTTTTTAGCACCCGCGCACGGATTTGTGCGAAAACGCGTTTTAAGCATGCACATGCATCTTTTGGTAGACGCGGATGAAGTTTTCTGCAAAACCACAAGATGTGCATGCAAATGGTGCTTTTGGCAGAACGCGCACGTGGATTTCTACCAAACGACGTGCTAAGCATGCCGATGCTGCTATTTTTAGCACCCGCGCACGCATTTGTGCGAAAACGCGTTTTAAGCATGCACATGCATCTTTTGGTAGACGCGGATGAAGTTTTCTGCAAAACCACAAGATGTGCATGCAAATGGTGCTTTTTGCAGAACGCGCACGTGGATTTCTACCAAACGACGTGCTAAGCATGCCGATGCTGCTCTTTTTAGCACCCGCGCACGCATTTGTGCGAAAACGCGTTTTAAGCATGCACATGCATCTTTTGGTAGACGCGGATGAAGTTTTCTGCAAAACCACAAGATGTGCATGCAAATGGTGCTTTTTGCAGAACGCGCACGTGGATTTTTACCAAACGACGTGCTAAGCATGCCGATGCTGCTCTTTTTAGCACCCGCGCACGCATTTGTGCGAAAACGCGTTTTAAGCATGCACATGCATCTTTTGGTAGACGCGGATGAAGTTTTCTGCAAAACCACAAGATGTGCATGCAAATGGTGCTTTTTGCAGAACGCGCTCGTGGATTTCTACCAAACGACGTGCTAAGCATGCCGATGCTGCTCTTTTTAGCACCCACGCACGCATTTGTGCGAAAACGCGTTTTAAGCATGCACATGCATCTTTTGGTAGACGCGGATGAAGTTTTCTGCAAAACCACAAGATGTGCATGCAAATGGTGCTTTTTGCAGAACGCGCACGTGGATTTCTACCAAACGACGTGCTAAGCATGCCGATGCTGCTCTTTTTAGCACCCGCTCAAGGATTTGTTCGAAAACGCGTTTTAAGCATGCACATGCATCTTTTGGTAGACGCGGATGAAGTTTTCTGCAAAACCACAAGATGTGCATGCAAATGGTGCTTTTTGCAGAACGCGCACGTGGATTTCTACCAAACGACGTGCTAAGCATGCCGATGCTGCTCTTTTTAGCACCCGCGCACGCATTTGTGCGAGAACGCGTTTTAAGCATGCACATGCATCTTTTGGTAGACGCGGATGAAGTTTTCTGCAAAACCACAAGACGTGCATCCAAATGGTGCTTTTTGCAGAACGCGCACGTGGATTTCTACCAAACGACGTGCTAAGCATGCCGATGCTGCTCTTTTGAGCACCCGCGCACGGATTTGTGCGAAAACGCGTTTTAAGCATGCACATGCATCTTTTGGTAGACGCGGATGAAGTTTTCTGCAAAACCACAAGATGTGCATGCAAATGGTGCTTTTGGCAGAACGCGCACGTGGATTTCTACCAAACGACGTGCTAAGCATGCCGATGCTGCTCTTTTTAGCACCCGCGCACGGATTTGTGCGAAAACGCGTTTTAAGCATGCACATGCATCTTTTGGTAGACGCGGATGAAGTTTTCTGCAAAACCACAAGATGTGCATGCAAATGGTGCTTTTGGCAGAACGCGCACGTGGATTTCTACCAAACGACGTGCTAAGCATGCCAATGCTGCTCTTTTTAGCACCCGCGCACGCATTTGTGCGAAAACGCGTTTTAAGCATGCACATGCATCTTTTGGTAGACGCGGATGAAGTTTTCTGCAAAACCACAAGATGTGCATGCAAATGGTGCTTTTTGCAGAACGCGCACGTGGATTTCTACCAAACGACGTGCTAAGCATGCCGATGCTGCTCTTTTTAGCACCCGCGCACGCATTTGTGCGAAAACGCGTTTTAAGCATGCACATGCATCTTTTGGTAGACGCGGATGAAGTTTTCTGCAAAACCACAAGATGTGCATGCAAATGGTGCTTTTTGCAGAACGCGCTCGTGGATTTCTACCAAACGACGTGCTAAGCATGCCGATGCTGCTCTTTTTAGCACCCGCGCACGCATTTGTGCGAAAACGCGTTTTAAGCATGCACGTGCATCTTTTGGTAGACGCGGATGAAGTTTTCTGCAAAACCACAAGATGTGCATGCAAATGGTGCTTTTTGCAGAACGCGCACGTGGATTTCTACCAAACGACGTGCTAAGCATGCCGATGCTGCTCTTTTTAGCACCCGCTCAAGGATTTGTGCGAAAACGCGTTTTAAGCATGCACATGCATCTTTTGGTAGACGCGGATGAAGTTTTCTGCAAAACCACAAGATGTGCATGCAAATGGTGCTTTTTGCAGAACGCGCACGTGGATTTCTACCAAACGACGTGCTAAGCATGCCGATGCTGCTCTTTTTAGCAGCCGCGCACGCATTTGTGCGAGAACGCGTTTTAAGCATGCACATGCATCTTTTGGTAGACGCGGATGAAGTTTTCTGCAAAACCACAAGATGTGCATGCAAATGGTGCTTTTTGCAAAACGCACACGTGGATTTCTACCAAACGACGTGCTAAGCATGCCGATGCTGCTCTTTTTAGCACCCGCGCACGCATTTGTGCGAAAACGCGTTTTAAGCATGCACATGCATCTTTTGGTAGACGCGGATGAAGTTTTCTGCAAAACCACAAGATGTGCATGCAAATGGTGCTTTTTGCAGAACGCGCACGTGGATTTCTACCAAACGACGTGCTAAGCATGCCGATGCTGCTCTTTTTAGCACCCGCGCCCGCATTTGTGCGAAAACGCGTTTTAAGCATGCACATGCATCTTTTGGTAGACGCGGATGAAGTTTTCTGCAAAACCACAAGATGTGCATGCAAATGGTGCTTTTTGCAGAACGCGCACGTGGATTTCTACCAAACGACGTGCTAAGCTTGCCGATGCTGCTCTTTTTAGCACCCGCGCACGGATTTGTGCGAAAACGCGTTTTAAGCATGCACATGCATCTTTTGGTAGACGCGGATGAAGTTTTCTGCAAAACCACAAGATGTGCATGCAAATGGTGCTTTTTGCAGAACGCGCACGTGGATTTCTACCAAACGACGTGCTAAGCATGCCGATGCTGCTCTTTTTAGCACCCGCGCACGGATTTGTGCGAAAACGCGTTTTAAGCATGCACATGCATCTTTTGGTAGACGCGGATGAAGTTTTCTGCAAAACCACAAGATGTGCATGCAAATGGTGCTTTTTGCAGAACGCGCACGTGGATTTCTACCAAACGACGTGCTAAGCATGCCGATCTGCTCTTTTTAGCACCCGCGCACGCATTTGTGCGAGAACGCGTTTTAAGCATGCACATGCATCTTTTGGTAGACGCGGATGAAGTTTTCTGCAAAACCAGAAGATGTGCATGCAAATGGTGCTTTTTGCAAAACGCGCACGTGGATTTCTACCAAACGACGTGCTAAGCATGCCGATGCTGCTCTTTTTAGCACCCGCGCACGCATTTGTGCGAAAACGCGTTTTAAGCATGCACATGCATCTTTTGGTAGACGCGGATGAAGTTTTCTGCAAAACCACAAGATGTGCATGCAAATGGTGCTTTTTGCAGAACGCGCACGTGGATTTCTACCAAACGACGTGCTAAGCATGCCGATGCTGCTCTTTTTAGCACCCGCGCACGCATTTGTGCGAAAACGCGTTTTAAGCATGCACATGCATCTTTTGGTAGACGCGGATGAAGTTTTCTGCAAAACCACAAGATGTGCATGCAAATGGTGCTTTTTGCAGAACGCGCACGTGGATTTCTACCAAACGACGTGCTAAGCTTGCCGATGCTGCTCTTTTTAGCACCCGCGCACGGATTTGTGCGAAAACGCGTTTTAAGCATACACATGCATCTTTTGGTAGACGCGGATGAAGTTTTCTGCAAAACCACAAGATGTGGATGCAAATGGTGCTTTTGGCAGAACGCGCACGTGGATTTCTACCAAACGACGTGCTAAGCATGCCGATGCTGCTCTTTTTAGCACCCGCGCACGCATTTGTGCGAAAACGCGTTTTAAGCATGCCCATGCATCTTTTGGTAGACGCGGATGAAGTTTTCTGCAAAACCACAAGACGTGCATGCAAATGGTGCTTTTTGCAGAACGCGCACGTGGATTTCTACCAAACGACGTGCTAAGCATGCCGATGCTGCTCTTTTTAGCACCCGCGCACGGATTTGTGCGAAAACGCGTTTTAAGCATGCACATGCATCTTTTGGTAGACGCGGATGAAGTTTTCTGCAAAACCACAAGATGTGCATGCAAATGGTGCTTTTGGCAGAACGCGCACGTGGATTTCTACCAAACGACGTGCTAAGCATGCCGATGCTGCTCTTTTTAGCACCCGCGCACGGATTTGTGCGAAAACGCGTTTTAAGCATGCACATGCATCTTTTGGTAGACGCGGATGAAGTTTTCTGCAAAACCACAAGATGTGCATGCAAATGGTGCTTTTGGCAGAACGCGCACGTGGATTTCTACCAAACGACGTGCTAAGCATGCCAATGCTGCTCTTTTTAGCACCCGCGCACGCATTTGTGCGAAAACGCGTTTTAAGCATGCACATGCATCTTTTGGTAGACGCGGATGAAGTTTTCTGCAAAACCACAAGATGTGCATGCAAATGGTGCTTTTTGCAGAACGCGCACGTGGATTTCTACCAAACGACGTGCTAAGCATGCCGATGCTGCTCTTTTTAGCACCCGCGCACGGATTTGTGCGAAAACGCGTTTTAAGCATGCACATGCATCTTTTGGTAGACGCGGATGAAGTTTTCTGCAAAACCACAAGATGTGCATGCAAATGGTGCTTTTGGCAGAACGCGCACGTGGATTTCTACCAAACGACTTGCTAAGCATGCCGATGCTGCTCTTCTTAGCACCCGCGCACGCATTTGTGCGAAAACGCGTTTTAAGCATGCCCATGCATCTTTTGGTAGACGCGGATGAAGTTTTCTGCAAAACCACAAGACGTGCATGCAAATGGTGCTTTTTGCAGAACGCGCACGTGGATTTCTACCAAACGACGTGCTAAGCATGCCGATGCTGCTCTTTTTAGCACCCGCGCACGGATTTGTGCGAAAACGCGTTTTAAGCATGCACATGCATCTTTTGGTAGACGCGGATGAAGTTTTCTGCAAAACCACAAGATGTGCATGCAAATGGTGCTTTTGGCAGAACGCGCACGTGGATTTCTACCAAACGACGTGCTAAGCATGCCGATGCTGCTCTTTTTAGCACCCGCGCACGGATTTGTGCGAAAACGCGTTTTAAGCATGCACATGCATCTTTTGGTAGACGCGGATGAAGTTTTCTGCAAAACCACAAGATGTGCATGCAAATGGTGCTTTTGGCAGAACGCGCACGTGGATTTCTACCAAACGACGTGCTAAGCATGCCAATGCTGCTCTTTTTAGCACCCGCGCACGCATTTGTGCGAAAACGCGTTTTAAGCATGCACATGCATCTTTTGGTAGACGCGGATGAAGTTTTCTGCAAAACCACAAGATGTGCATGCAAATGGTGCTTTTTGCAGAACGCGCACGTGGATTTCTACCAAACGACGTGCTAAGCATGCCGATGCTGCTCTTTTTAGCACCCGCTCAAGGATTTGTGCGAAAACGCGTTTTAAGCATGCACATGCATCTTTTGGTAGACGCGGATGAAGTTTTCTGCAAAACCACACATGTGCATGCAAATGGTGCTTTTTGCAGAACGCGCACGTGGATTTCTACCAAACGACGTGCTAAGCATGCCGATGCTGCTCTTTTTAGCAGCCGCGCACGCATTTGTGCGAGAACGCGTTTTAAGCATGCACATGCATCTTTTGGTAGACGCGGATGAAGTTTTCTGCAAAACCACAAGATGTGCATGCAAATGGTGCTTTTTGCAAAACGCACACGTGGATTTCTACCAAACGACGTGCTAAGCATGCCGATGCTGCTCTTTTTAGCACCCGCGCACGCATTTGTGCGAAAACGCGTTTTAAGCATGCACATGCATCTTTTGGTAGACGCGGATGAAGTTTTCTGCAAAACCACAAGATGTGCATGCAAATGGTGCTTTTTGCAGAACGCGCACGTGGATTTCTACCAAACGACGTGCTAAGCATGCCGATGCTGCTCTTTTTAGCACCCGCGCCCGCATTTGTGCGAAAACGCGTTTTAAGCATGCACATGCATCTTTTGGTAGACGCGGATGAAGTTTTCTGCAAAACCACAAGATGTGCATGCAAATGGTGCTTTTTGCAGAACGCGCACGTGGATTTCTACCAAACGACGTGCTAAGCTTGCCGATGCTGCTCTTTTTAGCACCCGCGCACGGATTTGTGCGAAAACGCGTTTTAAGCATGCACATGCATCTTTTGGTAGACGCGGATGAAGTTTTCTGCAAAACCACAAGATGTGCATGCAAATGGTGCTTTTTGCAGAACGCGCACGTGGATTTCTACCAAACGACGTGCTAAGCATGCCGATGCTGCTCTTTTTAGCACCCGCGCACGGATTTGTGCGAAAACGCGTTTTAAGCATGCACATGCATCTTTTGGTAGACGCGGATGAAGTTTTCTGCAAAACCACAAGATGTGCATGCAAATGGTGCTTTTTGCAGAACGCGCACGTGGATTTCTACCAAACGACGTGCTAAGCATGCCGATCTGCTCTTTTTAGCACCCGCGCACGCATTTGTGCGAGAACGCGTTTTAAGCATGCACATGCATCTTTTGGTAGACGCGGATGAAGTTTTCTGCAAAACCAGAAGATGTGCATGCAAATGGTGCTTTTTGCAAAACGCGCACGTGGATTTCTACCAAACGACGTGCTAAGCATGCCGATGCTGCTCTTTTTAGCACCCGCGCACGCATTTGTGCGAAAACGCGTTTTAAGCATGCACATGCATCTTTTGGTAGACGCGGATGAAGTTTTCTGCAAAACCACAAGATGTGCATGCAAATGGTGCTTTTTGCAGAACGCGCACGTGGATTTCTACCAAACGACGTGCTAAGCATGCCGATGCTGCTCTTTTTAGCACCCGCGCACGCATTTGTGCGAAAACGCGTTTTAAGCATGCACATGCATCTTTTGGTAGACGCGGATGAAGTTTTCTGCAAAACCACAAGATGTGCATGCAAATGGTGCTTTTTGCAGAACGCGCACGTGGATTTCTACCAAACGACGTGCTAAGCTTGCCGATGCTGCTCTTTTTAGCACCCGCGCACGGATTTGTGCGAAAACGCGTTTTAAGCATACACATGCATCTTTTGGTAGACGCGGATGAAGTTTTCTGCAAAACCACAAGATGTGGATGCAAATGGTGCTTTTGGCAGAACGCGCACGTGGATTTCTACCAAACGACGTGCTAAGCATGCCGATGCTGCTCTTTTTAGCACCCGCGCACGCATTTGTGCGAAAACGCGTTTTAAGCATGCCCATGCATCTTTTGGTAGACGCGGATGAAGTTTTCTGCAAAACCACAAGACGTGCATGCAAATGGTGCTTTTTGCAGAACGCGCACGTGGATTTCTACCAAACGACGTGCTAAGCATGCCGATGCTGCTCTTTTTAGCACCCGCGCACGGATTTGTGCGAAAACGCGTTTTAAGCATGCACATGCATCTTTTGGTAGACGCGGATGAAGTTTTCTGCAAAACCACAAGATGTGCATGCAAATGGTGCTTTTGGCAGAACGCGCACGTGGATTTCTACCAAACGACGTGCTAAGCATGCCGATGCTGCTCTTTTTAGCACCCGCGCACGGATTTGTGCGAAAACGCGTTTTAAGCATGCACATGCATCTTTTGGTAGACGCGGATGAAGTTTTCTGCAAAACCACAAGATGTGCATGCAAATGGTGCTTTTGGCAGAACGCGCACGTGGATTTCTACCAAACGACGTGCTAAGCATGCCAATGCTGCTCTTTTTAGCACCCGCGCACGCATTTGTGCGAAAACGCGTTTTAAGCATGCACATGCATCTTTTGGTAGACGCGGATGAAGTTTTCTGCAAAACCACAAGATGTGCATGCAAATGGTGCTTTTTGCAGAACGCGCACGTGGATTTCTACCAAACGACGTGCTAAGCATGCCGATGCTGCTCTTTTTAGCACCCGCGCACGGATTTGTGCGAAAACGCGTTTTAAGCATGCACATGCATCTTTTGGTAGACGCGGATGAAGTTTTCTGCAAAACCACAAGATGTGCATGCAAATGGTGCTTTTGGCAGAACGCGCACGTGGATTTCTACCAAACGACTTGCTAAGCATGCCGATGCTGCTCTTCTTAGCACCCGCGCACGCATTTGTGCGAAAACGCGTTTTAAGCATGCCCATGCATCTTTTGGTAGACGCGGATGAAGTTTTCTGCAAAACCACAAGACGTGCATGCAAATGGTGCTTTTTGCAGAACGCGCACGTGGATTTCTACCAAACGACGTGCTAAGCATGCCGATGCTGCTCTTTTTAGCACCCGCGCACGGATTTGTGCGAAAACGCGTTTTAAGCATGCACATGCATCTTTTGGTAGACGCGGATGAAGTTTTCTGCAAAACCACAAGATGTGCATGCAAATGGTGCTTTTGGCAGAACGCGCACGTGGATTTCTACCAAACGACGTGCTAAGCATGCCGATGCTGCTCTTTTTAGCACCCGCGCACGGATTTGTGCGAAAACGCGTTTTAAGCATGCACATGCATCTTTTGGTAGACGCGGATGAAGTTTTCTGCAAAACCACAAGATGTGCATGCAAATGGTGCTTTTGGCAGAACGCGCACGTGGATTTCTACCAAACGACGTGCTAAGCATGCCAATGCTGCTCTTTTTAGCACCCGCGCACGCATTTGTGCGAAAACGCGTTTTAAGCATGCACATGCATCTTTTGGTAGACGCGGATGAAGTTTTCTGCAAAACCACAAGATGTGCATGCAAATGGTGCTTTTGGCAGAACGCGCACGTGGATTTCTACCAAACGACGTGCTAAGCATGCCGATGCTGCTCTTTTTAGCACCCGCGCACGCATTTGTGCGAAAACGCGTTTTAAGCATGCCCATGCATCTTTTGGTAGACGCGGATGAAGTTTTCTGCAAAACCACAAGACGTGCATGCAAATGGTGCTTTTTGCAGAACGCGCACGTGGATTTCTACCAAACGACGTGCTAAGCATGCCGATGCTGCTCTTTTTAGCACCCGCGCACGGATTTGTGCGAAAACGCGTTTTAAGCATGCACATGCATCTTTTGGTAGACGCGGATGAAGTTTTCTGCAAAACCACAAGATGTGCATGCAAATGGTGCTTTTGGCAGAACGCGCACGTGGATTTCTACCAAACGACGTGCTAAGCATGCCGATGCTGCTCTTTTTAGCACCCGCGCACGGATTTGTGCGAAAACGCGTTTTAAGCATGCACATGCATCTTTTGGTAGACGCGGATGAAGTTTTCTGCAAAACCACAAGATGTGCATGCAAATGGTGCTTTTGGCAGAACGCGCACGTGGATTTCTACCAAACGACGTGCTAAGCATGCCAATGCTGCTCTTTTTAGCACCCGCGCACGCATTTGTGCGAAAACGCGTTTTAAGCATGCACATGCATCTTTTGGTAGACGCGGATGAAGTTTTCTGCAAAACCACAAGATGTGCATGCAAATGGTGCTTTTTGCAGAACGCGCACGTGGATTTCTACCAAACGACGTGCTAAGCATGCCGATGCTGCTCTTTTTAGCACCCGCGCACGGATTTGTGCGAAAACGCGTTTTAAGCATGCACATGCATCTTTTGGTAGACGCGGATGAAGTTTTCTGCAAAACCACAAGATGTGCATGCAAATGGTGCTTTTGGCAGAACGCGCACGTGGATTTCTACCAAACGACTTGCTAAGCATGCCGATGCTGCTCTTCTTAGCACCCGCGCACGCATTTGTGCGAAAACGCGTTTTAAGCATGCACATGCATCTTTTGGTAGACGCGGATGAAGTTTTCTGCAAAACCACAAGATGTGCATGCAAATGGTGCTTTTTGCAGAACGCGCACGTGGATTTCTACCAAACGACGTGCTAAGCATGCCGATGCTGCTCTTTTTAGCACCCGCGCACGGATTTGTGCGAAAACGCGTTTTAAGCATGCACATGCATCTTTTGGTAGACGCGGATGAAGTTTTCTGCAAAACCACAAGATGTGCATGCAAATGGTGCTTTTTGCAGAACGCGCACGTGGATTTCTACCAAACGACGTGCTAAGCATGCCGATCTGCTCTTTTTAGCACCCGCGCACGCATTTGTGCGAGAACGCGTTTTAAGCATGCACATGCATCTTTTGGTAGACGCGGATGAAGTTTTCTGCAAAACCACAAGATGTGCATGCAAATGGTGCTTTTTGCAAAACGCGCACGTGGATTTCTACCAAACGACGTGCTAAGCATGCCGATGCTGCTCTTTTTAGCACCCGCGCACGCATTTGTGCGAAAACGCGTTTTAAGCATGCACATGCATCTTTTGGTAGACGCGGATGAAGTTTTCTGCAAAACCACAAGATGTGCATGCAAATGGTGCTTTTTGCAGAACGCGCACGTGGATTTCTACCAAACGACGTGCTAAGCATGCCGATGCTGCTCTTTTTAGCACCCGCGCACGCATTTGTGCGAAAACGCGTTTTAAGCATGCACATGCATCTTTTGGTAGACGCGGATGAAGTTTTCTGCAAAACCACAAGATGTGCATGCAAATGGTGCTTTTTGCAGAACGCGCACGTGGATTTCTACCAAACGACGTGCTAAGCTTGCCGATGCTGCTCTTTTTAGCACCCGCGCACGGATTTGTGCGAAAACGCGTTTTAAGCATGCACATGCATCTTTTGGTAGACGCGGATGAAGTTTTCTGCAAAACCACAAGATGTGCATGCAAATGGTGCTTTTGGCAGAACGCGCACGTGGATTTCTACCAAACGACGTGCTAAGCATGCCGATGCTGCTCTTTTTAGCACCCGCGCACGCATTTGTGCGAAAACGCGTTTTAAGCATGCCCATGCATCTTTTGGTAGACGCGGATGAAGTTTTCTGCAAAACCACAAGACGTGCATGCAAATGGTGCTTTTTGCAGAACGCGCACGTGGATTTCTACCAAACGACGTGCTAAGCATGCCGATGCTGCTCTTTTTAGCACCCGCGCACGGATTTGTGCGAAAACGCGTTTTAAGCATGCACATGCATCTTTTGGTAGACGCGGATGAAGTTTTCTGCAAAACCACAAGATGTGCATGCAAATGGTGCTTTTGGCAGAACGCGCACGTGGATTTCTACCAAACGACGTGCTAAGCATGCCGATGCTGCTCTTTTTAGCACCCGCGCACGGATTTGTGCGAAAACGCGTTTTAAGCATGCACATGCATCTTTTGGTAGACGCGGATGAAGTTTTCTGCAAAACCACAAGATGTGCATGCAAATGGTGCTTTTGGCAGAACGCGCACGTGGATTTCTACCAAACGACGTGCTAAGCATGCCAATGCTGCTCTTTTTAGCACCCGCGCACGCATTTGTGCGAAAACGCGTTTTAAGCATGCACATGCATCTTTTGGTAGACGCGGATGAAGTTTTCTGCAAAACCACAAGATGTGCATGCAAATGGTGCTTTTTGCAGAACGCGCACGTGGATTTCTACCAAACGACGTGCTAAGCATGCCGATGCTGCTCTTTTTAGCACCCGCGCACGGATTTGTGCGAAAACGCGTTTTAAGCATGCACATGCATCTTTTGGTAGACGCGGATGAAGTTTTCTGCAAAACCACAAGATGTGCATGCAAATGGTGCTTTTGGCAGAACGCGCACGTGGATTTCTACCAAACGACTTGCTAAGCATGCCGATGCTGCTCTTCTTAGCACCCGCGCACGCATTTGTGCGAAAACGCGTTTTAAGCATGCACATGCATCTTTTGGTAGACGCGGATGAAGTTTTCTGCAAAACCACAAGATGTGCATGCAAATGGTGCTTTTTGCAGAACGCGCACGTGGATTTCTACCAAACGACGTGCTAAGCATGCCGATGCTGCACTTTTTAGCACCCGCGCACGCATTTGTGCGAAAACGCGTTTTAAGCATGCACATGCATCTTTTGGTAGACGCGGATGAAGTTTTCTGCAAAACCACAAGATGTGCATGCAAATGGTGCTTTTGGCAGAACGCGCACGTGGATTTCTACCAAACGACGTGCTAAGCATGCCGATGCTGCTCTTTTTAGCACCCGCGCACGCATTTGTGCGAAAACGCGTTTTAAGCATGCACATGCATCTTTTGGTAGACGCGGATGACGTTTTCTGCAAAACCACAAGATGTGCATGCAAATGGTGCTTTTTGCAGAACGCGCTCGTGGATTTCTACCAAACGACGTGCTAAGCATGCCGATGCTGCTCTTTTTAGCACCCGCACACGCATTTGTGCGAAAACGCGTTTTAAGCATGCACATGCATCTTTTGGTAGACGCGGATGAAGTTTTCTGCAAAACCACAAGATGTGCATGCAAATGGTGCTTTTGGCAGAACGCGCACGTGGATTTCTACCAAACGACGTGCTAAGCATGCTGATGCTGCTCTTTTTAGCACCCGCGCACGCATTTGTGCGAAAACGCGTTTTAAGCATGCACATGCATCTTTTGGTAGACGCGGATGAAGTTTTCTGCAAAACCACAAGATGTGCATGCAAATGGTGCTTTTTGCAGAACGCGCTCGTGGATTTCTACCAAACGACGTGCTAAGCATGCCGATGCTGCTCTTTTTAGCACCCGCGCACGCATTTGTGCGAAAACGCGTTTTAAGCATGCCCATGCATCTTTTGGTAGACGCGGATGAAGTTTTCTGCAAAACCACAAGACGTGCATGCAAATGGTGCTTTTTGCAGAACGCGCACGTGGATTTCTACCAAACGACGTGCTAAGCATGCCGATGCTGCTCTTTTTAGCACCCGCGCACGGATTTGTGCGAAAACGCGTTTTAAGCATGCACATGCATCTTTTGGTAGACGCGGATGAAGTTTTCTGCAAAACCACAAGATGTGCATGCAAATGGTGCTTTTGGCAGAACGCGCACGTGGATTTCTACCAAACGACGTGCTAAGCATGCCGATGCTGCTCTTTTTAGCACCCGCGCACGGATTTGTGCGAAAACGCGTTTTAAGCATGCACATGCATCTTTTGGTAGACGCGGATGAAGTTTTCTGCAAAACCACAAGATGTGCATGCAAATGGTGCTTTTGGCAGAACGCGCACGTGGATTTCTACCAAACGACGTGCTAAGCATGCCAATGCTGCTCTTTTTAGCACCCGCGCACGCATTTGTGCGAAAACGCGTTTTAAGCATGCACATGCATCTTTTGGTAGACGCGGATGAAGTTTTCTGCAAAACCACAAGATGTGCATGCAAATGGTGCTTTTTGCAGAACGCGCACGTGGATTTCTACCAAACGACGTGCTAAGCATGCCGATGCTGCTCTTTTTAGCACCCGCGCACGGATTTGTGCGAAAACGCGTTTTAAGCATGCACATGCATCTTTTGGTAGACGCGGATGAAGTTTTCTGCAAAACCACAAGATGTGCATGCAAATGGTGCTTTTGGCAGAACGCGCACGTGGATTTCTACCAAACGACTTGCTAAGCATGCCGATGCTGCTCTTCTTAGCACCCGCGCACGCATTTGTGCGAAAACGCGTTTTAAGCATGCACATGCATCTTTTGGTAGACGCGGATGAAGTTTTCTGCAAAACCACAAGATGTGCATGCAAATGGTGCTTTTGGCAGAACGCGCACGTGGATTTCTACCAAACGACGTGCTAAGCATGCCGATGCTGCTCTTTTTAGCACCCGCGCACGCATTTGTGCGAAAACGCGTTTTAAGCATGCCCATGCATCTTTTGGTAGACGCGGATGAAGTTTTCTGCAAAACCACAAGACGTGCATGCAAATGGTGCTTTTTGCAGAACGCGCACGTGGATTTCTACCAAACGACGTGCTAAGCATGCCGATGCTGCTCTTTTTAGCACCCGCGCACGGATTTGTGCGAAAACGCGTTTTAAGCATGCACATGCATCTTTTGGTAGACGCGGATGAAGTTTTCTGCAAAACCACAAGATGTGCATGCAAATGGTGCTTTTGGCAGAACGCGCACGTGGATTTCTACCAAACGACGTGCTAAGCATGCCGATGCTGCTCTTTTTAGCACCCGCGCACGGATTTGTGCGAAAACGCGTTTTAAGCATGCACATGCATCTTTTGGTAGACGCGGATGAAGTTTTCTGCAAAACCACAAGATGTGCATGCAAATGGTGCTTTTGGCAGAACGCGCACGTGGATTTCTACCAAACGACGTGCTAAGCATGCCAATGCTGCTCTTTTTAGCACCCGCGCACGCATTTGTGCGAAAACGCGTTTTAAGCATGCACATGCATCTTTTGGTAGACGCGGATGAAGTTTTCTGCAAAACCACAAGATGTGCATGCAAATGGTGCTTTTTGCAGAACGCGCACGTGGATTTCTACCAAACGACGTGCTAAGCATGCCGATGCTGCTCTTTTTAGCACCCGCGCACGGATTTGTGCGAAAACGCGTTTTAAGCATGCACATGCATCTTTTGGTAGACGCGGATGAAGTTTTCTGCAAAACCACAAGATGTGCATGCAAATGGTGCTTTTGGCAGAACGCGCACGTGGATTTCTACCAAACGACTTGCTAAGCATGCCGATGCTGCTCTTCTTAGCACCCGCGCACGCATTTGTGCGAAAACGCGTTTTAAGCATGCACATGCATCTTTTGGTAGACGCGGATGAAGTTTTCTGCAAAACCACAAGATGTGCATGCAAATGGTGCTTTTTGCAGAACGCGCACGTGGATTTCTACCAAACGACGTGCTAAGCATGCCGATGCTGCTCTTTTTAGCACCCGCGCACGGATTTGTGCGAAAACGCGTTTTAAGCATGCACATGCATCTTTTGGTAGACGCGGATGAAGTTTTCTGCAAAACCACAAGATGTGCATGCAAATGGTGCTTTTTGCAGAACGCGCACGTGGATTTCTACCAAACGACGTGCTAAGCATGCCGATCTGCTCTTTTTAGCACCCGCGCACGCATTTGTGCGAGAACGCGTTTTAAGCATGCACATGCATCTTTTGGTAGACGCGGATGAAGTTTTCTGCAAAACCACAAGATGTGCATGCAAATGGTGCTTTTTGCAAAACGCGCACGTGGATTTCTACCAAACGACGTGCTAAGCATGCCGATGCTGCTCTTTTTAGCACCCGCGCACGCATTTGTGCGAAAACGCGTTTTAAGCATGCACATGCATCTTTTGGTAGACGCGGATGAAGTTTTCTGCAAAACCACAAGATGTGCATGCAAATGGTGCTTTTTGCAGAACGCGCACGTGGATTTCTACCAAACGACGTGCTAAGCATGCCGATGCTGCTCTTTTTAGCACCCGCGCACGCATTTGTGCGAAAACGCGTTTTAAGCATGCACATGCATCTTTTGGTAGACGCGGATGAAGTTTTCTGCAAAACCACAAGATGTGCATGCAAATGGTGCTTTTTGCAGAACGCGCACGTGGATTTCTACCAAACGACGTGCTAAGCTTGCCGATGCTGCTCTTTTTAGCACCCGCGCACGGATTTGTGCGAAAACGCGTTTTAAGCATGCACATGCATCTTTTGGTAGACGCGGATGAAGTTTTCTGCAAAACCACAAGATGTGCATGCAAATGGTGCTTTTGGCAGAACGCGCACGTGGATTTCTACCAAACGACGTGCTAAGCATGCCGATGCTGCTCTTTTTAGCACCCGCGCACGCATTTGTGCGAAAACGCGTTTTAAGCATGCCCATGCATCTTTTGGTAGACGCGGATGAAGTTTTCTGCAAAACCACAAGACGTGCATGCAAATGGTGCTTTTTGCAGAACGCGCACGTGGATTTCTACCAAACGACGTGCTAAGCATGCCGATGCTGCTCTTTTTAGCACCCGCGCACGGATTTGTGCGAAAACGCGTTTTAAGCATGCACATGCATCTTTTGGTAGACGCGGATGAAGTTTTCTGCAAAACCACAAGATGTGCATGCAAATGGTGCTTTTGGCAGAACGCGCACGTGGATTTCTACCAAACGACGTGCTAAGCATGCCGATGCTGCTCTTTTTAGCACCCGCGCACGGATTTGTGCGAAAACGCGTTTTAAGCATGCACATGCATCTTTTGGTAGACGCGGATGAAGTTTTCTGCAAAACCACAAGATGTGCATGCAAATGGTGCTTTTGGCAGAACGCGCACGTGGATTTCTACCAAACGACGTGCTAAGCATGCCAATGCTGCTCTTTTTAGCACCCGCGCACGCATTTGTGCGAAAACGCGTTTTAAGCATGCACATGCATCTTTTGGTAGACGCGGATGAAGTTTTCTGCAAAACCACAAGATGTGCATGCAAATGGTGCTTTTTGCAGAACGCGCACGTGGATTTCTACCAAACGACGTGCTAAGCATGCCGATGCTGCTCTTTTTAGCACCCGCGCACGGATTTGTGCGAAAACGCGTTTTAAGCATGCACATGCATCTTTTGGTAGACGCGGATGAAGTTTTCTGCAAAACCACAAGATGTGCATGCAAATGGTGCTTTTGGCAGAACGCGCACGTGGATTTCTACCAAACGACTTGCTAAGCATGCCGATGCTGCTCTTCTTAGCACCCGCGCACGCATTTGTGCGAAAACGCGTTTTAAGCATGCACATGCATCTTTTGGTAGACGCGGATGAAGTTTTCTGCAAAACCACAAGATGTGCATGCAAATGGTGCTTTTTGCAGAACGCGCACGTGGATTTCTACCAAACGACGTGCTAAGCATGCCGATGCTGCACTTTTTAGCACCCGCGCACGCATTTGTGCGAAAACGCGTTTTAAGCATGCACATGCATCTTTTGGTAGACGCGGATGAAGTTTTCTGCAAAACCACAAGATGTGCATGCAAATGGTGCTTTTGGCAGAACGCGCACGTGGATTTCTACCAAACGACGTGCTAAGCATGCCGATGCTGCTCTTTTTAGCACCCGCGCACGCATTTGTGCGAAAACGCGTTTTAAGCATGCACATGCATCTTTTGGTAGACGCGGATGACGTTTTCTGCAAAACCACAAGATGTGCATGCAAATGGTGCTTTTTGCAGAACGCGCTCGTGGATTTCTACCAAACGACGTGCTAAGCATGCCGATGCTGCTCTTTTTAGCACCCGCACACGCATTTGTGCGAAAACGCGTTTTAAGCATGCACATGCATCTTTTGGTAGACGCGGATGAAGTTTTCTGCAAAACCACAAGATGTGCATGCAAATGGTGCTTTTGGCAGAACGCGCACGTGGATTTCTACCAAACGACGTGCTAAGCATGCTGATGCTGCTCTTTTTAGCACCCGCGCACGCATTTGTGCGAAAACGCGTTTTAAGCATGCACATGCATCTTTTGGTAGACGCGGATGAAGTTTTCTGCAAAACCACAAGATGTGCATGCAAATGGTGCTTTTTGCAGAACGCGCTCGTGGATTTCTACCAAACGACGTGCTAAGCATGCCGATGCTGCTCTTTTTAGCACCCGCGCACGCATTTGTGCGAAAACGCGTTTTAAGCATGCACATGCATCTTTTGGTAGACGCGGATGAAGTTTTCTGCAAAACCACAAGATGTGCATGCAAATGGTGCTTTTTGCAGAACGCGCACGTGGATTTCTACCAAACGACGTGCTAAGCATGCCGATGCTGCTCTTTTTAGCACCCGCGCACGGATTTGTGCGAAAACGCGTTTTAAGCATGCACATGCATCTTTTGGTAGACGCGGATGAAGTTTTCTGCAAAACCACAAGATGTGCATGCAAATGGTGCTTTTTGCAAAACGCGCACGTGGATTTCTACCAAACGACGTGCTAAGCATGCCGATGCTGCTCTTTTTAGCACCCGCGCACGCATTTATGCGAAAACGCGTTTTAAGCATGCACATGCATCTTTTGGTAGACGCGGATGAAGTTTTCTGCAAAACCACAAGATGTGCATGCAAATGGTGCTTTTTGCAGAACGCACACGTGGATTTCTACCAAACGACGTGCTAAGCATGCCGATGCTGCTCTTTTTAGCACCCGCGCCCGCATTTGTGCGAAAACGCGTTTTAAGCATGCACATGCATCTTTTGGTAGACGCGGATGAAGTTTTCTGCAAAACCACAAGATGTGCATGCAAATGGTGCTTTTTGCAGAACGCGCACGTGGATTTCTACCAAACGACGTGCTAAGCATGCCGATGCTGCTCTTTTTAGCACCCGCGCACGGATTTGTGCGA
Organism: Dermacentor andersoni; assembly: GCF_023375885.2. Classification (NCBI taxonomy): domain Eukaryota; kingdom Metazoa; phylum Arthropoda; class Arachnida; order Ixodida; family Ixodidae; genus Dermacentor; species Dermacentor andersoni. Next base: position 157,257 of record NW_027314848.1, on the reverse strand, counting down.
AAACGCGTTTTAAGCATGCACATGCATCTTTTGGTAGACGCGGATGAAGTTTTCTGCAAAACCACAAGATGTGCATGCAAATGGTGCTTTTTGCAGAACGCGCACGTGGATTTCTACCAAACGACGTGCTAAGCATGCCGATGCTGCTCTTTTTAGCACCCGCGCACGGATTTGTGCGAAAACGCGTTTTAAGCATGCACATGCATCTTTTGGTAGACGCGGATGAAGTTTTCTGCAAAACCACACGATGTGCATGCAAATGGTGCTTTTTGCAGAACGCGCACGTGGATTTCTACCAAACGACGTGCTAAGCATGCCGATCTGCTCTTTTTAGCACCCGCGCACGCATTTGTGCGAGAACGCGTTTTAAGCATGCACATGCATCTTTTGGTAGACGCGGATGAAGTTTTCTGCAAAACCACAAGATGTGCATGCAAATGGTGCTTTTTGCAAAACGCGCACGTGGATTTCTACCAAACGACGTGCTAAGCATGCCGATGCTGCTCTTTTTAGCACCCGCGCACGCATTTGTGCGAAAACGCGTTTTAAGCATGCACATGCATCTTTTGGTAGACGCGGATGAAGTTTTCTGCAAAACCACAAGATGTGCATGCAAATGGTGCTTTTTGCAGAACGCGCACGTGGATTTCTACCAAACGACGTGCTAAGCATGCCGATGCTGCTCTTTTTAGCACCCGCGCACGGATTTGTGCGAAAACGCGTTTTAAGCATGCACATGCATCTTTTGGTAGACGCGGATGAAGTTTTCTGCAAAACCACAAGATGTGCATGCAAATGGTGCTTTTTGCAGAACGCGCACGTGGATTTCTACCAAACGACGTGCTAAGCATGCCGATGCTGCTCTTTTTAGCACCCGCGCACGGATTTGTGCGAAAACGCGTTTTAAGCATGCACATGCATCTTTTGGTAGACGCGGATGAAGTTTTCTGCAAAACCACAAGATGTGCATGCAAATGGTGCTTTTTGCAGAACGCGCACGTGGATTTCTACCAAACGACGTGCTAAGCATGCCGATCTGCTCTTTTTAGCACCCGCGCACGCATTTGTGCGAGAACGCGTTTTAAGCATGCACATGCATCTTTTGGTAGACGCGGATGAAGTTTTCTGCAAAACCACAAGATGTGCATGCAAATGGTGCTTTTTGCAAAACGCGCACGTGGATTTCTACCAAACGACGTGCTAAGCATGCCGATGCTGCTCTTTTTAGCACCCGCGCACGCATTTGTGCGAAAACGCGTTTTAAGCATGCACATGCATCTTTTGGTAGACGCGGATGAAGTTTTCTGCAAAACCACAAGATGTGCATGCAAATGGTGCTTTTTGCAGAACGCGCACGTGGATTTCTACCAAACGACGTGCTAAGCATGCCGATGCTGCTCTTTTTAGCACCCGCGCACGCATTTGTGCGAAAACGCGTTTTAAGCATGCACATGCATCTTTTGGTAGACGCGGATGAAGTTTTCTGCAAAACCACAAGATGTGCATGCAAATGGTGCTTTTTGCAGAACGCGCACGTGGATTTCTACCAAACGACGTGCTAAGCTTGCCGATGCTGCTCTTTTTAGCACCCGCGCACGGATTTGTGCGAAAACGCGTTTTAAGCATGCACATGCATCTTTTGGTAGACGCGGATGAAGTTTTCTGCAAAACCACAAGATGTGCATGCAAATGGTGCTTTTGGCAGAACGCGCACGTGGATTTCTACCAAACGACGTGCTAAGCATGCCGATGCTGCTCTTTTTAGCACCCGCGCACGCATTTGTGCGAAAACGCGTTTTAAGCATGCCCATGCATCTTTTGGTAGACGCGCATGAAGTTTTCTGCAAAACCACAGGACGTGCATGCAAATGGTGCTTTTTGCAGAACGCGCACGTGGATTTCTACCAAACGACGTGCTAAGCATGCCGATGCTGCTCTTTTTAGCACCCGCGCACGGATTTGTGCGAAAACGCGTTTTAAGCATGCACATGCATCTTTTGGTAGACGCGGATGAAGTTTTCTGCAAAACCACAAGGTGTGCATGCAAATGGTGCTTTTGGCAGAACGCGCACGTGGATTTCTACCAAACGACGTGCTAAGCATGCCGATGCTGCTCTTTTTAGCACCCGCGCACGGATTTGTGCGAAAACACGTTTTAAGCATGCACATGCATCTTTTGGTAGACGCGGATGAAGTTTTCTGCAAAACCACAAGATGTGCATGCAAATGGTGCTTTTGGCAGAACGCGCACGTGGATTTCTACCAAACGACGTGCTAAGCATGCCAATGCTGCTCTTTTTAGCACCCGCGCACGCATTTGTGCGAAAACGCGTTTTAAGCATGCACATGCATCTTTTGGTAGACGCGGATGAAGTTTTCTGCAAAACCACAAGATGTGCATGCAAATGGTGCTTTTTGCAGAACGCGCACGTGGATTTCTACCAAACGACGTGCTAAGCATGCCGATGCTGCTCTTTTTAGCACCCGCGCACGGATTTGTGCGAAAACGCGTTTTAAGCATGCACATGCATCTTTTGGTAGACGCGGATGAAGTTTTCTGCAAAACCACAAGATGTGCATGCAAATGGTGCTTTTGGCAGAACGCGCACGTGGATTTCTACCAAACGACGTGCTAAGCATGCCGATGCTGCTCTTCTTAGCACCCGCGCACGCATTTGTGCGAAAACGCGTTTTAAGCATGCACATGCATCTTTTGGTAGACGCGGATGAAGTTTTCTGCAAAACCACAAGATGTGCATGCAAATGGTGCTTTTGGCAGAACGCGCACGTGGATTTCTACCAAACGACGTGCTAAGCATGCCGATGCTGCTCTTTTTAGCACCCGCGCACGCATTTGTGCGAAAACGCGTTTTAAGCATGCACATGCATCTTTTGGTAGACGCGGATGACGTTTTCTGCAAAACCACAAGATGTGCATGCAAATGGTGCTTTTTGCAGAACGCGCTCGTGGATTTCTACCAAACGACGTGCTAAGCATGCCGATGCTGCTCTTTTTAGCACCCGCACACGCATTTGTGCGAAAACGCGTTTTAAGCATGCACATGCATCTTTTGGTAGACGCGGATGAAGTTTTCTGCAAAACCACAAGATGTGCATGCAAATGGTGCTTTTGGCAGAACGCGCACGTGGATTTCTACCAAACGACGTGCTAAGCATGCTGATGCTGCTCTTTTTAGCACCCGCGCACGCATTTGTGCGAAAACGCGTTTTAAGCATGCACATGCATCTTTTGGTAGACGCGGATGAAGTTTTCTGCAAAACCACAAGATGTGCATGCAAATGGTGCTTTTTGCAGAACGCGCACGTGGATTTCTACCAAACGACGTGCTAAGCATGCCGATGCTGCTCTTTTTAGCACCCGCGCCCGCATTTGTGCGAAAACGCGTTTTAAGCATGCACATGCATCTTTTGGTAGACGCGGATGAAGTTTTCTGCAAAACCACAAGATGTGCATGCAAATGGTGCTTTTTGCAGAACGCGCACGTGGATTTCTACCAAACGACGTGCTAAGCTTGCCGATGCTGCTCTTTTTAGCACCCGCGCACGGATTTGTGCGAAAACGCGTTTTAAGCATGCACATGCATCTTTTGGTAGACGCGGATGAAGTTTTCTGCAAAACCACAAGATGTGCATGCAAATGGTGCTTTTTGCAGAACGCGCACGTGGATTTCTACCAAACGACGTGCTAAGCATGCCGATGCTGCTCTTTTTAGCACCCGCGCACGGATTTGTGCGAAAACGCGTTTTAAGCATGCACATGCATCTTTTGGTAGACGCGGATGAAGTTTTCTGCAAAACCACAAGATGTGCATGCAAATGGTGCTTTTTGCAGAACGCGCACGTGGATTTCTACCAAACGACGTGCTAAGCATGCCGATCTGCTCTTTTTAGCACCCGCGCACGCATTTGTGCGAGAACGCGTTTTAAGCATGCACATGCATCTTTTGGTAGACGCGGATGAAGTTTTCTGCAAAACCACAAGATGTGCATGCAAATGGTGCTTTTTGCAAAACGCGCACGTGGATTTCTACCAAACGACGTGCTAAGCCTGCCGATGCTGCTCTTTTTAGCACCCGCGCACGCATTTGTGCGAAAACGCGTTTTAAGCATGCACATGCATCTTTTGGTAGACGCGGATGAAGTTTTCTGCAAAACCACAAGATGTGCATGCAAATGGTGCTTTTTGCAGAACGCGCACGTGGATTTCTACCAAACGACGTGCTAAGCATGCCGATGCTGCTCTTTTTAGCACCCGCGCACGCATTTGTGCGAAAACGCGTTTTAAGCATGCACATGCATCTTTTGGTAGACGCGGATGAAGTTTTCTGCAAAACCACAAGATGTGCATGCAAATGGTGCTTTTTGCAGAACGCGCACGTGGATTTCTACCAAACGACGTGCTAAGCTTGCCGATGCTGCTCTTTTTAGCACCCGCGCACGGATTTGTGCGAAAACGCGTTTTAAGCATGCACATGCATCTTTTGGTAGACGCGGATGAAGTTTTCTGCAAAACCACAAGATGTGCATGCAAATGGTGCTTTTGGCAGAACGCGCACGTGGATTTCTACCAAACGACGTGCTAAGCATGCCGATGCTGCTCTTTTTAGCACCCGCGCACGCATTTGTGCGAAAACGCGTTTTAAGCATGCCCATGCATCTTTTGGTAGACGCGGATGAAGTTTTCTGCAAAACCACAAGACGTGCATGCAAATGGTGCTTTTTGCAGAACGCGCACGTGGATTTCTACCAAACGACGTGCTAAGCATGCCGATGCTGCTCTTTTTAGCACCCGCGCACGGATTTGTGCGAAAACGCGTTTTAAGCATGCACATGCATCTTTTGGTAGACGCGGATGAAGTTTTCTGCAAAACCACAAGATGTGCATGCAAATGGTGCTTTTGGCAGAACGCGCACGTGGATTTCTACCAAACGACGTGCTAAGCATGCCGATGCTGCTCTTTTTAGCACCCGCGCACGGATTTGTGCGAAAACGCGTTTTAAGCATGCACATGCATCTTTTGGTAGACGCGGATGAAGTTTTCTGCAAAGCCACAAGATGTGCATGCAAATGGTGCTTTTGGCAGAACGCGCACGTGGATTTCTACCAAACGACGTGCTAAGCATGCCAATGCTGCTCTTTTTAGCACCCGCTCACGCATTTGTGCGAAAACGCGTTTTAAGCATGCACATGCATCTTTTGGTAGACGCGGATGAAGTTTTCTGCAAAACCACAAGATGTGCATGCAAATGGTGCTTTTTGCAGAACGCGCACGTGGATTTCTACCAAACGACGTGCTAAGCATGCCGATGCTGCTCTTTTTAGCACCCGCGCACGGATTTGTGCGAAAACGCGTTTTAAGCATGCACATGCATCTTTTGGTAGACGCGGATGAAGTTTTCTGCAAAACCACAAGATGTGCATGCAAATGGTGCTTTTGGCAGAACGCGCACGTGGATTTCTACCAAACGACGTGCTAAGCATGCCGATGCTGCTCTTCTTAGCACCCGCGCACGCATTTGTGCGAAAACGCGTTTTAAGCATGCACATGCATCTTTTGGTAGACGCGGATGAAGTTTTCTGCAAAACCACAATATGTGCATGCAAATGGTGCTTTTTGCAGAACGCGCACGTGGATTTCTACCAAACGACGTGCTAAGCATGCCGATGCTGCTCTTTTTAGCACCCGCGCACGCATTTGTGCGAAAACGCATTTTAAGCATGCACATGCATCTTTTGGTAGACGCGGATGAAGTTTTCTGCAAAACCACAAGATGTGCATGCAAATGGTGCTTTTTGCAGAACGCGCACGTGGATTTCTACCAAACGACGTGCTAAGCTTGCCGATGCTGCTCTTTTTAGCACCCGCGCACGGATTTGTGCGAAAACGCGTTTTAAGCATGCACATGCATCTTTTGGTAGACGCGGATGAAGTTTTCTGCAAAACCACAAGATGTGCATGCAAATGGTGCTTTTGGCAGAACGCGCACGTGGATTTCTACCAAACGACGTGCTAAGCATGCCGATGCTGCTCTTTTTAGCACCCGCGCACGCATTTGTGCGAAAACGCGTTTTAAGCATGCCCATGCATCTTTTGGTAGACGCGGATGAAGTTTTCTGCAAAACCACAAGACGTGCATGCAAATGGTGCGTTTTGCAGAACGCGCACGTGGATTTCTACCAAACGACGTGCTAAGCATGCCGATGCTGCTCTTTTTAGCACCCGCGCACGGATTTGTGCGAAAACGCGTTTTAAGCATGCACATGCATCTTTTGGTAGACGCGGATGAAGTTTTCTGCAAAACCACAAGATGTGCATGCAAATGGTGCTTTTGGCAGAACGCGCACGTGGATTTCTACCAAACGACGTGCTAAGCATGCCGATGCTGCTCTTTTTAGCACCCGCGCACGCATTTGTGCGAAAACGCGTTTTAAGCATGCACATGCATCTTTTGGTAGACGCGGATGAAGTTTTCTGCAAAACCACAAGATGTGCATGCAAATGGTGCTTTTTGCAGAACGCTCACGTGGATTTCTACCAAACGACGTGCTAAGCATGCCGATGCTGCTATTTTTAGCACCCGCGCACGCATTTGTGCGAAAACGCGTTTTAAGCATGCACATGCATATTTTGGTAGACGCGGATGAAGTTTTCTGCAAAACCACAAGATGTGCATGCAAATGGTGCTTTTTGCAGAACGCGCACGTGGATTTCTACCAAACGACGTGCTAAGCATGCCGATGCTGCTCGTTTTAGCACCCGCGCACGCATTTGTGCGAAAACGCGTTTTAAGCATGCACATGCATCTTTTGGTAGACGCGGATGAAGTTTTCTGCAAAACCACAAGATGTGCATGCAAATGGTGCTTTTGGCAGAACGCGCACGTGGATTTCTACCAAACGACGTGCTAAGCATGCCGATGCTGCTCTTTTTAGCACCCGCGCACGCATTTGTGCGAAAACGCGTTTTAAGCATGCCCATGCATCTTTTGGTAGACGCGGATGAAGTTTTCTGCAAAACTACAAGACGTGCATGCAAATGGTGCTTTTTGCAGAACGCGCACGTGGATTTCTACCAAACGACGTGCTAAGCATGCCGATGCTGCTCTTCTTAGCACCCGCGCACGCATTTGTGCGAAAACGCGTTTTAAGCATGCACATGCATCTTTTGGTAGACGCGGATGAAGTTTTCTGCAAAACCACAAGATGTGCATGCAAATGGTGCTTTTGGCAGAACGCGCACGTGGATTTCTACCAAACGACGTGCTAAGCATGCCGATGCTGCTCTTTTTAGCACCCGCGCACGGATTTGTGCGAAAACGCGTTTTAAGCATGCACATGCATCTTTTGGTAGACGCGGATGAAGTTTTCTGCAAAACCACAAGATGTGCATGCAAATGGTGCTTTTGGCAGAACGCGCACGTGGATTTCTACCAAACGACGTGCTAAGCATGCCGATGCTGCTCTTTTTAGCACCCGCGCACGGATTTGTGCGAAAACGCGTTTTAAGCATGCACATGCATCTTTTGGTAGACGCGGATGAAGTTTTCTGCAAAGCCACAAGATGTGCATGCAAATGGTGCTTTTGGCAGAACGCGCACGTGGATTTCTACCAAACGACGTGCTAAGCATGCCGATGCTGCTCTTTTTAGCACCCGCGCACGCATTTGTGCGAAAACGCATTTTAAGCATGCACATGCATCTTTTGGTAGACGCGGATGAAGTTTTCTGCAAAACCACAAGATGTGCATGCAAATGGTGCTTTTTGCAGAACGCGCACGTGGATTTCTACCAAACGACGTGCTAAGCTTGCCGATGCTGCTCTTTTTAGCACCCGCGCACGGATTTGTGCGAAAACGCGTTTTAAGCATGCACATGCATCTTTTGGTAGACGCGGATGAAGTTTTCTGCAAAACCACAAGATGTGCATGCAAATGGTGCTTTTGGCAGAACGCGCACGTGGATTTCTACCAAACGACGTGCTAAGCATGCCGATGCTGCTCTTTTTAGCACCCGCGCACGCATTTGTGCGAAAACGCGTTTTAAGCATGCCCATGCATCTTTTGGTAGACGCGGATGAAGTTTTCTGCAAAACCACAAGACGTGCATGCAAATGGTGCGTTTTGCAGAACGCGCACGTGGATTTCTACCAAACGACGTGCTAAGCATGCCGATGCTGCTCTTTTTAGCACCCGCGCACGGATTTGTGCGAAAACGCGTTTTAAGCATGCACATGCATCTTTTGGTAGACGCGGATGAAGTTTTCTGCAAAACCACAAGATGTGCATGCAAATGGTGCTTTTGGCAGAACGCGCACGTGGATTTCTACCAAACGACGTGCTAAGCATGCCGATGCTGCTCTTTTTAGCACCCGCGCACGCATTTGTGCGAAAACGCGTTTTAAGCATGCACATGCATCTTTTGGTAGACGCGGATGAAGTTTTCTGCAAAACCACAAGATGTGCATGCAAATGGTGCTTTTTGCAGAACGCTCACGTGGATTTCTACCAAACGACGTGCTAAGCATGCCGATGCTGCTATTTTTAGCACCCGCGCACGCATTTGTGCGAAAACGCGTTTTAAGCATGCACATGCATATTTTGGTAGACGCGGATGAAGTTTTCTGCAAAACCACAAGATGTGCATGCAAATGGTGCTTTTTGCAGAACGCGCACGTGGATTTCTACCAAACGACGTGCTAAGCATGCCGATGCTGCTCGTTTTAGCACCCGCGCACGCATTTGTGCGAAAACGCGTTTTAAGCATGCACATGCATCTTTTGGTAGACGCGGATGAAGTTTTCTGCAAAACCACAAGATGTGCATGCAAATGGTGCTTTTGGCAGAACGCGCACGTGGATTTCTACCAAACGACGTGCTAAGCATGCCGATGCTGCTCTTTTTAGCACCCGCGCACGCATTTGTGCGAAAACGCGTTTTAAGCATGCCCATGCATCTTTTGGTAGACGCGGATGAAGTTTTCTGCAAAACTACAAGACGTGCATGCAAATGGTGCTTTTTGCAGAACGCGCACGTGGATTTCTACCAAACGACGTGCTAAGCATGCCGATGCTGCTCTTCTTAGCACCCGCGCACGCATTTGTGCGAAAACGCGTTTTAAGCATGCACATGCATCTTTTGGTAGACGCGGATGAAGTTTTCTGCAAAACCACAAGATGTGCATGCAAATGGTGCTTTTTGCAGAACGCGCACGTGGATTTCTACCAAACGACGTGCTAAGCATGCCGATCTGCTCTTTTTAGCACCCGCGCACGCATTTGTGCGAGAACGCGTTTTAAGCATGCACATGCATCTTTTGGTAGACGCGGATGAAGTTTTCTGCAAAACCACAAGATGTGCATGCAAATGGTGCTTTTTGCAAAACGCGCACGTGGATTTCTACCAAACGACGTGCTAAGCATGCCGATGCTGCTCTTTTTAGCACCCGCGCACGCATTTGTGCGAAAACGCGTTTTAAGCATGCACATGCATCTTTTGGTAGACGCGGATGAAGTTTTCTGCAAAACCACAAGATGTGCATGCAAATGGTGCTTTTTGCAGAACGCGCACGTGGATTTCTACCAAACGACGTGCTAAGCATGCCGATGCTGCTCTTTTTAGCACCCGCGCACGCATTTGTGCGAAAACGCGTTTTAAGCATGCACATGCATCTTTTGGTAGACGCGGATGAAGTTTTCTGCAAAACCACAAGATGTGCATGCAAATGGTGCTTTTTGCAGAACGCGCACGTGGATTTCTACCAAACGACGTGCTAAGCATGCCGATGCTGCTCTTTTTAGCACCCGCGCACGCATTTGTGCGAAAACGCATTTTAAGCATGCACATGCATCTTTTGGTAGACGCGGATGAAGTTTTCTGCAAAACCACAAGATGTGCATGCAAATGGTGCTTTTTGCAGAACGCGCACGTGGATTTCTACCAAACGACGCGCTAAGCTTGCCGATGCTGCTCTTTTTAGCACCCGCGCACGGATTTGTGCGAAAACGCGTTTTAAGCATGCACATGCATCTTTTGGTAGACGCGGATGAAGTTTTCTGCAAAACCACAAGATGTGCATGCAAATGGTGCTTTTGGCAGAACGCGCACGTGGATTTCTACCAAACGACGTGCTAAGCATGCCGATGCTGCTCTTTTTAGCACCCGCGCACGCATTTGTGCGAAAACGCGTTTTAAGCATGCCCATGCATCTTTTGGTAGACGCGGATGAAGTTTTCTGCAAAACCACAAGACGTGCATGCAAATGGTGCGTTTTGCAGAACGCGCACGTGGATTTCTACCAAACGACGTGCTAAGCATGCCGATGCTGCTCTTTTTAGCACCCGCGCACGGATTTGTGCGAAAACGCGTTTTAAGCATGCACATGCATCTTTTGGTAGACGCGGATGAAGTTTTCTGCAAAACCACAAGATGTGCATGCAAATGGTGCTTTTGGCAGAACGCGCACGTGGATTTCTACCAAACGACGTGCTAAGCATGCCGATGCTGCTCTTTTTAGCACCCGCGCACGCATTTGTGCGAAAACGCGTTTTAAGCATGCACATGCATCTTTTGGTAGACGCGGATGAAGTTTTCTGCAAAACCACAAGATGTGCATGCAAATGGTGCTTTTTGCAGAACGCTCACGTGGATTTCTACCAAACGACGTGCTAAGCATGCCGATGCTGCTATTTTTAGCACCCGCGCACGCATTTGTGCGAAAACGCGTTTTAAGCATGCACATGCATATTTTGGTAGACGCGGATGAAGTTTTCTGCAAAACCACAAGATGTGCATGCAAATGGTGCTTTTTGCAGAACGCGCACGTGGATTTCTACCAAACGACGTGCTAAGCATGCCGATGCTGCTCTTTTTAGCACCCACGCACGCATTTGTGCGAAAACGCGTTTTAAGCATGCACATGCATCTTTTGGTAGACGCGGATGAAGTTTTCTGCAAAACCACAAGATGTGCATGCAAATGGTGCTTTTTGCAGAACGCGCACGTGGATTTTTACCAAACGACGTGCTAAGCATGCCGATGCTGCTCTTTTTAGCACCCGCGCACGCATTTGTGCGAAAACGCGTTTTAAGCATGCACATGCATCTTTTGGTAGACGCGGATGAAGTTTTCTGCAAAACCACAAGATGTGCATGCAAATGGTGCTTTTTGCAGAACGCGCACGTGGATTTCTACCAAACGACGTGCTAAGCTTGCCGATGCTGCTCTTTTTAGCACCCGCGCACGGATTTGTGCGAAAACGCGTTTAAGCATGCACATGCATCTTTTGGTAGACGCGGATGAAGTTTTCTGCAAAACCACAAGATGTGCATGCAAATGGTGCTTTTGGCAGAACGCGCACGTGGATTTCTACCAAACGACGTGCTAAGCATGCCGATGCTGCTCTTTTTAGCACCCGCGCACGCATTTGTGCGAAAACGCGTTTTAAGCATGCCCATGCATCTTTTGCTAGACGCGGATGAAGTTTTCTGCAAAACCACAAGACGTGCATGCAAATGGTGCTTTTTGCAGAACGCGCACGTGGATTTCTACCAAACGACGTGCTAAGCATGCCGATGCTGCTCTTTTTAGCACCCGCGCACGGATTTGTGCGAAAACGCGTTTTAAGCATGCACATGCATCTTTTAAAAGACGCGGATGAAGTTTTCTGCAAAACTACAAGATGTGCATGCAAATGGTGCTTTTTGCAGAACGCGCACGTGGATTTCTACCAAACGACGTGCTAAGCATGCCGATGCTGCTATTTTTAGCACCCGCGCACGCATTTGTGCGAAAACGCGTTTTAAGCATGCACATGCATATTTTGGTAGACGCGGATGAAGTTTTCTGCAAAACCACAAGATGTGCATGCAAATGGTGCTTTTTGCAGAACGCGCACGTGGATTTCTACCAAACGACGTGCTAAGCATGCCGATGCTGCTCTTTTTAGCACCCGCGCACGCATTTGTGCGAAAACGCGTTTTAAGCATGCACATGCATCTTTTGGTAGACGCGGATGAAGTTTTCTGCAAAACCACAAGATGTGCATGCAAATGGTGCTTTTTGCAGAACGCGCACGTGGATTTTTACCAAACGACGTGCTAAGCATGCCGATGCTGCTCTTTTTAGCACCCGCGCACGCATTTGTGCGAAAACCCGTTTTAAGCATGCACATGCATCTTTTGGTAGACGCGGATGAAGTTTTCTGCAAAACCACAAGATGTGCATGCAAATGGTGCTTTTTGCAGAACGCGCACGTGGATTTCTACCAAACGACGTGCTAAGCTTGCCGATGCTGCTCTTTTTAGCACCCGCGCACGGATTTGTGCGAAAACACGTTTTAAGCATGCCCATGCATCTTTTGCTAGACGCGGATGAAGTTTTCTGCAAAACCACAAGACGTGCATGCAAATGGTGCTTTTTGCAGAACGCGCACGTGGATTTCTACCAAACGACGTGCTAAGCATGCCGATGCTGCTCTTTTTAGCACCCGCGCACGGATTTGTGCGAAAACGCGTTTTAAGCATGCACATGCATCTTTTAAAAGACGCGGATGAAGTTTTCTGCAAAACTACAAGATGTGCATGCAAATGGTGCTTTTTGCAGAACGCGCACGTGGATTTCTACCAAACGACGTGCTAATCATGCCGATGCTGCTATTTTTAGCACCCGCGCACGCATTTGTGCGAAAACGCGTTTTAAGCATGCACATGCATATTTTGGTAGACGCGGATGAAGTTTTCTGCAAAACCACAAGATGTGCATGCAAATGGTGCTTTTTGCAGAACGCGCACGTGGATTTCTACCAAACGACGTGCTAAGCATGCCGATGCTGCTCTTTTTAGCACCCGCGCACGCATTTGTGCGAAAACGCGTTTTAAGCATGCACATGCATCTTTTGGTAGACGCGGATGAAGTTTTCTGCAAAACCACAAGATGTGCATGCAAATGGTGCTTTTTGCAGAACGCGCACGTGGATTTTTACCAAACGACGTGCTAAGCATGCCGATGCTGCTCTTTTTAGCACCCGCGCACGGATTTGTGCGAAAACGCGTTTAAGCATGCACATGCATCTTTTGGTAGACGCGGATGAAGTTTTCTGCAAAACCACAAGATGTGCATGCAAATGGTGCTTTTGGCAGAACGCGCACGTGGATTTCTACCAAACGACGTGCTAAGCATGCCGATGCTGCTCTTTTTAGCACCCGCGCACGCATTTGTGCGAAAACGCGTTTTAAGCATGCCCATGCATCTTTTGCTAGACGCGGATGAAGTTTTCTGCAAAACCACAAGACGTGCATGCAAATGGTGCTTTTTGCAGAACGCGCACGTGGATTTCTACCAAACGACGTGCTAAGCATGCCGATGCTGCTCTTTTTAGCACCCGCGCACGGATTTGTGCGAAAACGCGTTTTAAGCATGCACATGCATCTTTTAAAAGACGCGGATGAAGTTTTCTGCAAAACTACAAGATGTGCATGCAAATGGTGCTTTTTGCAGAACGCGCACGTGGATTTCTACCAAACGACGTGCTAAGCATGCCGATGCTGCTATTTTTAGCACCCGCGCACGCATTTGTGCGAAAACGCGTTTTAAGCATGCACATGCATATTTTGGTAGACGCGGATGAAGTTTTCTGCAAAACCACAAGATGTGCATGCAAATGGTGCTTTTTGCAGAACGCGCACGTGGATTTCTACCAAACGACGTGCTAAGCATGCCGATGCTGCTCTTTTTAGCACCCGCGCACGCATTTGTGCGAAAACGCGTTTTAAGCATGCACATGCATCTTTTGGTAGACGCGGATGAAGTTTTCTGCAAAACCACAAGATGTGCATGCAAATGGTGCTTTTTGCAGAACGCGCACGTGGATTTCTACCAAACGACGTGCTAAGCTTGCCGATGCTGCTCTTTTTAGCACCCGCGCACGGATTTGTGCGAAAACGCGTTTAAGCATGCACATGCATCTTTTGGTAGACGCGGATGAAGTTTTCTGCAAAACCACAAGATGTGCATGCAAATGGTGCTTTTGGCAGAACGCGCACGTGGATTTCTACCAAACGACGTGCTAAGCATGCCGATGCTGCTCTTTTTAGCACCCGCGCACGCATTTGTGCGAAAACGCGTTTTAAGCATGCACATGCATCTTTTGCTAGACGCGGATGAAGTTTTCTGCAAAACCACAAGACGTGCATGCAAATGGTGCTTTTTGCAGAACGCGCACGTGGATTTCTACCAAACGACGTGCTAAGCATGCCGATGCTGCTCTTTTTAGCACCCGCGCACGGATTTGTGCGAAAACGCGTTTTAAGCATGCACATGCATCTTTTAAAAGACGCGGATGAAGTTTTCTGCAAAACTACAAGATGTGCATGCAAATGGTGCTTTTTGCAGAACGCGCACGTGGATTTCTACCAAACGACGTGCTAAGCATGCCGATGCTGCTATTTTTAGCACCCGCGCACGCATTTGTGCGAAAACGCGTTTTAAGCATGCACATGCATATTTTGTTAGACGCGGATGAAGTTTTCTGCAAAACCACAAGATGTGCATGCAAATGGTGCTTTTTGCAGAACGCGCACGTGGATTTCTACCAAACGACGTGCTAAGCATGCCGACGCTGCTCTTTTTAGCACCCGCGCACGCATTTGTGCGAAAACGCGTTTTAAGCATGCACATGCATCTTTTGGTAGACGCGGATGAAGTTTTCTGCAAAACCACAAGATGTGCATGCAAATGGTGCTTTTTGCAGAACGCGCACGTGGATTTCTACCAAACGACGTGCTAAGCTTGCCGATGCTGCTCTTTTTAGCACCCGCGCACGGATTTGTGCGAAAACGCGTTTTAAGCATGCACATGCATCTTTTGGTAGACGCGGATGAAGTTTTCTGCAAAACCACAAGATGTGCATGCAAATGGTGCTTTTGGCAGAACGCGCACGTGGATTTCTACCAAACGACGTGTTAAGCATGCCGATGCTGCTCTTTTTAGCACCCGCGCACGCATTTGTGCGAAAACGCGTTTTAAGCATGCACATGCATCTTTTGGTAGACGCGGATGAAGTTTTCTGCAAAACCACAAGATGTGCATGCAAATGGTGCTTTTTGCAGAACGCGCTCGTGGATTTCTACCAAACGACGTGCTAAGCATGCCGATGCTGCTCTTTTTAGCACCCGTGCACGCATTTGTGCGAAAACGCGTTTTAAGCATGCACATGCATCTTTTGGTAGACGCGGATGAAGTTTTCTGCAAAACCACAAGATGTGCATGCAAATGGTGCTTTTTGCAGAACGCGCACGTGGATTTCTACCAAACGACGTGCTAAGCATGCCGATGCTGCTCTTTTTAGCACCCGCGCACGGATTTGTGCGAAAACGCGTTTTAAGCATGCACATGTATCTTTTGGTAGACGCGGATGAAGTTTTCTGCAAAACCACAAGATGTGCATGCAAATGGTGCTTTTGGCAGAACGCGCACGTGGATTTCTACCAAACGACGTGCTAAGCATGCCAATGCTGCTCTTTTTAGCACCCGCGCACGCATTTGTGCGAAAACGCGTTTTAAGCATGCACATGCATCTTTTGGTAGACGCGGATGAAGTTTTCTGCAAAACCACAAGATGTGCATGCAAATGGTGCTTTTGTCAAAACGCGCACGTGGATGTCTATCAAACGACGTGCTAAGCATGCCGATGCTGCTCTTTTTAGCACCCGCGCACGCATTTGTGCGAAAACGCGTTTTAAGCATGCACATGCATCTTTTGGTAGACGCGGATGAAGTTTTCTGCAAAACCACAAGATGTGCATGCAAATGGTGCTTTTTGCAGAACGCGCTCGTGGATTTCTACCAAACGACGTGCTAAGCATGCCGATGCTGTTCTTTTTAGCACTCGCGCACGCATTTGTGCGAAAACGCGTTTTAAGCATGCACATGCATCTTTTGGTAGACGCGGATGAAGTTTTCTGCAAAACCACAAGATGTGCATGCAAATGGTGCTTTTTGCAGAACGCGCTCGTGGATTTCTACCAAACGACGTGCTAAGCATGCCGATGCTGCTCTTTTTAGCACCCGCGCACGCATTTGTGCGAAAACGCGTTTTAAGCATGCACATGCATCTTTTGGTATACGCGGATGAAGTTTTCTGCAAAACCACAAGATGTGCATGCAAATGGTGCTTTTTGCAGAACGCGCACGTGGATTTCTACCAAACGACGTGCTAAGCATGCCGATGCTGCTATTTTTAGCACCCGCGCACGCATTTGTGCGAAAACGCGTTTTAAGCATGCACATGCATCTTTTGGTAGACGCGGATGAAGTTTTCTGCAAAACCACAAGATGTGCATGCAAATGGTGCTTTTTGCAGAACGCGCACGTGGATTTCTACCAAACGACGTGCTAAGCATGCCGATGCTGCTCTTTTTAGCACCCGCGCACGCATTTGTGCGAAAACGCGTTTTAAGCATGCACATGCATCTTTTGGTAGACGCGGATGAAGTTTTCTGCAAAACCACAAGATGTGCATGCAAATGGTGCTTTTGGCAGAACGCGCACGTGGATTTCTACCAAACGACGTGCTAAGCATGCCAATGCTGCTCTTTTTAGCACCCGCGCACGCATTTGTGCGAAAACGCGTTTTTAGCATGCACATGCATCTTTTGGTAGACGCGGATGAAGTTTTCTGCAAAACCACAAGATGTGCATGCAAATGGTGCTTTTTGCAGAACGCGCACGTGGATTTCTACCAAACGACGTGCTAAGCATGCCGATGCTGCTCTTTTTAGCACCCGCGCACGGATTTGTGCGAAAACGCGTTTTAAGCATGCACATGCATCTTTTGGTAGACGCGGATGAAGTTTTCTGCAAAACCACAAGATGTGCATGCAAATGGTGCTTTTGGCAGAACGCGCACGTGGATGTCTATCAAACGACGTGCTAAGCATGCCGATGCTGCTCTTTTTAGCACCCGCGCACGCATTTGTGCGAAAACGCGTTTTAAGCATGCACATGCATCTTTTGGTAGACGCGGATGAAGTTTTCTGCAAAACCACAAGATGTGCATGCAAATGGTGCTTTTTGCAGAACGCGCACGTGGATTTCTAATAAACGACGTGCTAAGCATGCCGATGCTGCTCTTTTTAGCACCCGCGCACGGATTTGTGCGAAAACGCGTTTTAAGCATGCACATGCATCTTTTGGTAGACGCGGATGAAGTTTTCTGCAAAACCACAAGATGTGCATGCAAATGGTGCTTTTGGCAGAACGCGCACGTGGATTTCTACCAAACGACGTGCTAAGCATGCCGATGCTGCTCTTTTTAGCACCCGCGCACGCGTTTGTGCGAAAACGCGTTTTAAGCATGCACATGCATCTTTTGGTAGACGCGGATGAAGTTTTCTGCAAAACCACAAGATGTGCATGCAAATGGTGCTTTTTGCAGAACGCGCACGTGGATTTCTACCAAACGACGTGCTAAGCATGCCGATGCTGCTCTTTTTAGCACCCGCGCACGCATTTGTGCGAAAACGCGTTTTAAGCATGCACATGCATCTTTTGGTAGACGCGGATGAAGTTTTCTGCAAAACCACAAGATGTGCATGCAAATGGTGCTTTTTGCAGAACGCGCACGTGGATTGCTACGAAACGACGTGCTAAGCATGCCGATGCTGCTCTTTTTAGCACCCGCGCACGGATTTGTGCGAAAACGCGTTTTAAGCATGCACATGCATCTTTTGGTAGACGCGGATGAAGTTTTCTGCAAAACCACAAGATGTGCATGCAAATGATGCTTTTGGCAGAACGCGCACGTGGATTTCTACCAAACGACGTGCTAAGCATGCCAATGCTGCTCTTTTTAGCACCCGCGCACGCATTTGTGCGAAAACGCGTTTTAAGCATGCACATGCATCTTTTGGTAGACGCGGATGAAGTTTTCTGCAAAACCACAAGATGTGCATGCAAATGGTGCTTTTGGCAGAACGCGCACGTGGATGTCTATCAAACGACGTGCTAAGCATGCCGATGCTGCTCTTTTTAGCACCCGCGCACGCATTTGTGCGAAACCCGTTTTAAGCATGCACATGCATCTTTTGGTAGACGCGGATGAAGTTTTCTGCAAAACCACAAGATGTGCATGCAAATGGTGCTTTTTGCAGAACGCGCTCGTGGATTTCTACCAAACGACGTGCTAAGCATGCCGATGCTGCTCTTTTTAGCACTCGCGCACGCATTTGTGCGAAAACGCGTTTTAGGCATGCACATGCATATTTTGGTAGACGCGGATGAAGTTTTCTGCAAAACCACAAGATGTGCATGCAAATGGTGCTTTTTGCAGAACGCGCTCGTGGATTTCTACCAAACGACGTGCTAAGCATGCCGATGCTGCTCTTTTTAGCACCCGCGCACGCATTTGTGCGAAAACGCGTTTTAAGCATGCACATGCATCTTTTGGTATACGCGGATGAAGTTTTCTGCAAAACCACAAGATGTGCATGCAAATGGTGCTTTTTGCAGAACGCGCACGTGGATTTCTACCAAACGACGTGCTAAGCATGCCGATGCTGCTCTTTTTAGCACCCGCGCACGCATTTGTGCGAAAACGCGTTTTAAGCATGCACATGCATCTTTTGGTAGACGCGGATTAAGTTTTCTGCAAAACCACAAGATGTGCATGCAAATGGTGCTTTTTGCAGAACGCGCACGTGGATTGCTACCAAACGACGTGCTAAGCATGCCGATGCTGCTCTTTTTAGCACCCGCGCACGGATTTGTGCGAAAACGCGTTTTAAGCATGCACATGCATCTTTTGGTAGACGCGGATGAAGTTTTCTGCAAAACCACAAGATGTGCATGCAAATGATGCTTTTGGCAGAACGCGCACGTGGATTTCTACCAAACGACGTGCTAAGCATGCCAATGCTGCTCTTTTTAGCACCCGCGCACGCATTTGTGCGAAAACGCGTTTTAAGCATGCACATGCATCTTTTGGTAGACGCGGATGAAGTTTTCTGCAAAACCACAAGATGTGCATGCAAATGGTGCTTTTGGCAGAACGCGCACGTGGATGTCTATCAAACGACGTGCTAAGCATGCCGATGCTGCTCTTTTTAGCACCCGCGCACGCATTTGTGCGAAACCCGTTTTAAGCATGCACATGCATCTTTTGGTAGACGCGGATGAAGTTTTCTGCAAAACCACAAGATGTGCATGCAAATGGTGCTTTTTGCAGAACGCGCTCGTGGATTTCTACCAAACGACGTGCTAAGCATGCCGATGCTGCTCTTTTTAGCACTCGCGCACGCATTTGTGCGAAAACGCGTTTTAAGCATGCACATGCATATTTTGGTAGACGCGGATGAAGTTTTCTGCAAAACCACAATATGTGCATGCAAATGGTGCTTTTTGCAGAACGCGCTCGTGGATTTCTACCAAACGACGTGCTAAGCATGCCGATGCTGCTCTTTTTAGCACCCGCGCACGCATTTGTGCGAAAACGCGTTTTAAGCATGCACATGCATCTTTTGGTATACGCGGATGAAGTTTTCTGCAAAACCACAAGATGTGCATGCAAATGGTGCTTTTTGCAGAACGCGCACGTGGATTTCTACCAAACGACGTGCTAAGCATGCCGATGCTGCTATTTTTAGCACCCGCGCACGCATTTGTGCGAAAACGCGTTTTAAGCATGCACATGCATCTTTTGGTAGACGCGGATGAAGTTTTCTGCAAAACCACAAGATGTGCATGCAAATGGTGCTTTTTGCAGAACGCGCACGTGGATTTCTACCAAACGACGTGCTAAGCATGCCGATGCTGCTCTTTTTAGCACCCGCGCACGCATTTGTGCGAAAACGCGTTTTAAGCATGCACATGCATCTTTTGGTAGACGCGGATGAAGTTTTCTGCAAAACCACAAGATGTGCATGCAAATGGTGCTTTTTGCAGAACGCGCTCGTGGATTTCTACCAAACGACGTGCTAAGCATGGCGATGCTGCTCTTTTTAGCACCCGCGCACGCATTTGTGCGAAAACGCGTTTTAAGCATGCACATGCATCTTTTGGTAGACGCGGATGAAGTTTTCTGCAAAACCACAAGATGTGCATGCAAATGGTGCTTTTGGCAGAACGCGCACGTGGATTTCTACCAAACGACGTGTTAAGCATGCCGATGCTGCTCTTTTTAGCACCCGCGCACGCATTTGTGCGAAAACGCGTTTTAAGCATGCACATGCATCTTTTGGTAGACGCGGATGAAGTTTTCTGCAAAACCACAAGATGTGCATGCAAATGGTGCTTTTTGCAGAACGCGCTCGTGGATTTCTACCAAACGACGTGCTAAGCATGCCGATGCTGCTCTTTTTAGCACCCGTGCACGCATTTGTGCGAAAACGCGTTTTTAAGCATGCACATGCATCTTTTGGTAGACGCGGATGAAGTTTTCTGCAAAACCACAAGATGTGCATGCAAATGGTGCTTTTTGCAGAACGCGCACGTGGATTTCTACCAAACGACGTGCTAAGCATGCCGATGCTGCTCTTTTTAGCACCCGCGCACGGATGGTGCGAAAACGCGTTTTAAGCATGCACATGTATCTTTTGGTAGACGCGGATGAAGTTTTCTGCAAAACCACAAGATGTGCATGCAAATGGTGCTTTTGGCAGAACGCGCACGTGGATTTCTACCAAACGACGTGCTAAGCATGCCAATGCTGCTCTTTTTAGCACCCGCGCACGCATTTGTGCGAAAACGCGTTTTAAGCATGCACATGCATCTTTTGGTAGACGCGGATGAAGTTTTCTGCAAAACCACAAGATGTGCATGCAAATGGTGCTTTTGTCAGAACGCGCACGTGGATGTCTATCAAACGACGTGCTAAGCATGCCGATGCTGCTCTTTTTAGCACCCGCGCACGCATTTGTGCGAAAACGCGTTTTAAGCATGCACATGCATCTTTTGGTAGACGCGGATGAAGTTTTCTGCAAAACCACAAGATGTGCATGCAAATGGTGCTTTTTGCAGAACGCGCTCGTGGATTTCTACCAAACGACGTGCTAAGCATGCCGATGCTGCTCTTTTTAGCACTCGCGCACGCATTTGTGCGAAAACGCGTTTTAAGCATGCACATGCATCTTTTGGTAGACGCGGATGAAGTTTTCTGCAAAACCACAAGATGTGCATGCAAATGGTGCTTTTTGCAGAACGCGCTCGTGGATTTCTACCAAACGACGTGCTAAGCATGCCGATGCTGCTCTTTTTAGCACCCGCGCACGCATTTGTGCGAAAACGCGTTTTAAGCATGCACATGCATCTTTTGGTATACGCGGATGAAGTTTTCTGCAAAACCACAAGATGTGCATGCAAATGGTGCTTTTTGCAGAACGCGCACGTGGATTTCTACCAAACGACGTGCTAAGCATGCCGATGCTGCTATTTTTAGCACCCGCGCACGCATTTGTGCGAAAACGCGTTTTAAGCATGCACATGCATCTTTTGGTAGACGCGGATGAAGTTTTCTGCAAAACCACAAGATGTGCATGCAAATGGTGCTTTTTGCAGAACGCGCACGTGGATTTCTACCAAACGACGTGCTAAGCATGCCGATGCTGCTCTTTTTAGCACCCCGCGCACGCATTTGTGCGAAAACGCGTTTTAAGCATGCACATGCATCTTTTGGTAGACGCGGATGAAGTTTTCTGCAAAACCACAAGATGTGCATGCAAATGGTGCTTTTGGCAGAACGCGCACGTGGATTTCTACCAAACGACGTGCTAAGCATGCCAATGCTGCTCTTTTTAGCACCCGCGCACGCATTTGTGCGAAAACGCGTTTTTAGCATGCACATGCATCTTTTGGTAGACGCGGATGAAGTTTTCTGCAAAACCACAAGATGTGCATGCAAATGGTGCTTTTTGCAGAACGCGCACGTGGATTTCTACCAAACGACGTGCTAAGCATGCCGATGCTGCTCTTTTTAGCACCCGCGCACGGATTTGTGCGAAAACGCGTTTTAAGCATGCACATGCATCTTTTGGTAGACGCGGATGAAGTTTTCTGCAAAACCACAAGATGTGCATGCAAATGGTGCTTTTGGCAGAACGCGCACGTGGATGTCTATCAAACGACGTGCTAAGCATGCCGATGCTGCTCTTTTTAGCACCCGCGCACGCATTTGTGCGAAAACGCGTTTTAAGCATGCACATGCATCTTTTGGTAGACGCGGATGAAGTTTTCTGCAAAACCACAAGATGTGCATGCAAATGGTGCTTTTTGCAGAACGCGCACGTGGATTTCTAATAAACGACGTGCTAAGCATGCCGATGCTGCTCTTTTTAGCACCCGCGCACGGATTTGTGCGAAAACGCGTTTTAAGCATGCACATGCATCTTTTGGTAGACGCGGATGAAGTTTTCTGCAAAACCACAAGATGTGCATGCAAATGGTGCTTTTGGCAGAACGCGCACGTGGATTTCTACCAAACGACGTGCTAAGCATGCCGATGCTGCTCTTTTAGCACCCACGCACGCGTTTGTGCGAAAACGCGTTTTAAGCATGCACATGCATCTTTTGGTAGACGCGGATGAAGTTTTCTGCAAAACCACAAGATGTGCATGCAAATGGTGCTTTTTGCAGAACGCGCACGTGGATTTCTACCAAACGACGTGCTAAGCATGCCGATGCTGCTCTTTTTAGCACCCGCGCACGCATTTGTGCGAAAACGCGTTTTAAGCATGCACATGCATCTTTTGGTAGACGCGGATGAAGTTTTCTGCAAAACCACAAGATGTGCATGCAAATGGTGCTTTTTGCAGAACGCGCACGTGGATTGCTACCAAACGACGTGCTAAGCATGCCGATGCTGCTCTTTTTAGCACCCGCGCACGGATTTGTGCGAAAACGCGTTTTAAGCATGCACATGCATCTTTTGGTAGACGCGGATGAAGTTTTCTGCAAAACCACAAGATGTGCATGCAAATGATGCTTTTGGCAGAACGCGCACGTGGATTTCTACCAAACGACGTGCTAAGCATGCCAATGCTGCTCTTTTTAGCACCCGCGCACGCATTTGTGCGAAAACGCGTTTTAAGCATGCACATGCATCTTTTGGTAGACGCGGATGAAGTTTTCTGCAAAACCACAAGATGTGCATGCAAATGGTGCTTTTGGCAGAACGCGCACGTGGATGTCTATCAAACGACGTGCTAAGCATGCCGATGCTGCTCTTTTTAGCACCCGCGCACGCATTTGTGCGAAAACGCGTTTTAAGCATGCACATGCATCTTTTGGTAGACGCGGATGAAGTTTTCTGCAAAACCACAAGATGTGCATGCAAATGGTGCTTTTTGCAGAACGCGCACGTGGATTGCTACCAAACGACGTGCTAAGCATGCCGATGCTGCTCTTTTTAGCACCCGCGCACGGATTTGTGCGAAAACGCGTTTTAAGCATGCACATGCATCTTTTGGTAGACGCGGATGAAGTTTTCTGCAAAACCACAAGATGTGCATGCAAATGATGCTTTTGGCAGAACGCGCACGTGGATTTCTACCAAACGACGTGCTAAGCATGCCAATGCTGCTCTTTTTAGCACCCGCGCACGCATTTGTGCGAAAACGCGTTTTAAGCATGCACATGCATCTTTTGGTAGACGCGGATGAAGTTTTCTGCAAAACCACAAGATGTGCATGCAAATGGTGCTTTTGGCAGAACGCGCACGTGGATGTCTATCAAACGACGTGCTAAGCATGCCGATGCTGCTCTTTTTAGCACCCGCGCACGCATTTGTGCGAAAACGCGTTTTAAGCATGCACATGCATCTTTTGGTAGACGCGGATGAAGTTTTCTGCAAAACCACAAGATGTGCATGCAAATGGTGCTTTTTGCAGAACGCGCTCGTGGATTTCTACCAAACGACGTGCTAAGCATGCCGATGCTGCTCTTTTTAGCACTCGCGCACGCATTTGTGCGAAAACGCGTTTTAAGCATGCACATGCATATTTTGGTAGACGCGGATGAAGTTTTCTGCAAAACCACAAGATGTGCATGCAAATGGTGCTTTTTGCAGAACGCGCTCGTGGATTTCTACCAAACGACGTGCTAAGCATGCCGATGCTGCTCTTTTTAGCACCCGCGCACGCATTTGTGCGAAAACGCGTTTTAAGCATGCACATGCATCTTTTGGTATACGCGGATGAAGTTTTCTGCAAAACCTCAAGATGTGCATGAAAATGGTGCTTTTTGCAGAACGCGCACGTGGATTTCTACCAAACGACGTGCTAAGCATGCCGATGCTGCTATTTTTAGCACCCGCGCACGCATTTGTGCGAAAACGCGTTTTAAGCATGCACATGCATCTTTTGGTAGACGCGGATGAAGTTTTCTGCAAAACCACAAGATGTGCATGCAAATGGTGCTTTTTGCAGAACGCGCACGTGGATTTCTACCAAACGACGTGCTAAGCATGCCGATGCTGCTCTTTTTAGCACCCGCGCACGCATTTGTGCGAAAACGCGTTTTAAGCATGCACATGCATCTTTTGGTAGACGCGGATGAAGTTTTCTGCAAAACCACAAGATGTGCATGCAAATGGTGCTTTTGGCAGAACGCGCACGTGGATTTCTACCAAACGACGTGCTAAGCATGCCAATGCTGCTCTTTTTAGCACCCGCGCACGCATTTGTGCGAAAACGCGTTTTTAGCATGCACATGCATCTTTTAGTAGACGCGGATGAAGTTTTCTGCAAAACCACAAGATGTGCATGCAAATGGTGCTTTTTGCAGAACGCGCACGTGGATTTCTACCAAACGACGTGCTAAGCATGCCGATGCTGCTCTTTTTAGCACCCGCGCACGGATTTGTGCGAAAACGCGTTTTAAGCATGCACATGCATCTTTTGGTAGACGCGGATGAAGTTTTCTGCAAAACCACAAGATGTGCATGCAAATGGTGCTTTTGGCAGAACGCGCACGTGGATGTCTATCAAACGACGTGCTAAGCATGCCGATGCTGCTCTTTTTAGCACCCGCGCACGCATTTGTGCGAAAACGCGTTTTAAGCATGCACATGCATCTTTTGGTAGACGCGGATGAAGTTTTCTGCAAAACCACAAGATGTGCATGCAAATGGTGCTTTTTGCGGAACGCGCACGTGGATTTCTAATAAACGACGTGCTAAGCATGCCGATGCTGCTCTTTTTAGCACCCGCGCACGGATTTGTGCGAAAACGCGTTTTAAGCATGCACATGCATCTTTTGGTAGACGCGGATGAAGTTTTCTGCAAAACCACAAGATGTGCATGCAAATGGTGCTTTTGGCGGAACGCGCACGTGGATTTCTACCAAACGACGTGCTAAGCATGCCGATGCTGCTCTTTTTAGCACCCGCGCGCGCGTTTGTGCGAAAACGCGTTTTAAGCATGCACATGCATCTTTTGGTAGACGCGGATGAAGTTTTCTGCAAAACCACAAGATGTGCATGCAAATGGTGCTTTTTGCAGAACGCGCACGTGGATTTCTACCAGACGACGTGCTAAGCATGCCGATGCTGCTCTTTTTAGCACCCGCGCACGCATTTGTGCGAAAACGCGTTTTAAGCATGCACATGCATCTTTTGGTAGACGCGGATGAAGTTTTCTGCAAAACCACAAGATGTGCATGCAAATGGTGCTTTTTGCAGAACGCGCACGTGGATTTCTACCAAACGACGTGCTAAGCTTGCCGATGCTGCTCTTTTTAGCACCCGCGCACGGATTTGTGCGAAAACGCGTTTTAAGCATGCACATGCATCTTTTGGTAGACGCGGATGAAGTTTTCTGCAAAACCACAAGATGTGCATGCAAATGGTGCTTTTGGCAGAACGCGCACGTGGATTTCTACCAAACGACGTGCTAAGCATGCCGAAGCTGCTCTTTTTAGCACCCGCGCACGCATTTGTGCGAAAACGCGTTTTAAGCATGCCCATGCATCTTTTGGTAGACGCGGATGAAGTTTTCTGCAAAACCACAAGACGTGCATGCAAATGGTGCTTTTTGCAGAACGCGCACGTGGATTTCTACCAAACGACGTGCTAAGCATGCCGATGCTGCTCTTTTTAGCACCCGCGCACGGATTTGTGCGAAAACGCGTTTTAAGCATGCACATGCATCTTTTGGTAGACGCGGATGAAGTTTTCTGCAAAACCACAAGATGTGCATGCAAATGGTGCTTTTGGCAGAACGCGCACGTGGATTTCTAGCAAACGACGTGCTAAGCATGCCGATGCTGCTCTTTTTAGCACCCGCGCACGCATTTGTGCGAAAACGCGTTTTAAGCATGCACATGCATCTTTTGGTAGACGCGGATGAAGTTTTCTGCAAAACCACAGGATGTGCATGCAAATGGTGCTTTTTGCAGAACGCGCACGTTGATTTCTACCAAACGACGTGCTAAGCATGCCGATGCTGCTATTTTTAGCACCCGCGCACGCATTTGTGCGAAAACGCGTTTTAAGCATGCACATGCATCTTTTGGTAGACGCGGCTGAAGTTTTCTGCAAAACCACAAGATGTGCATGCAAATGGTGCTTTTTGCAGAACGCGCACGTGGATTTCTAATAAACGACGTGCTAAGCATGCCGATGCTGCTCTTTTTAGCACCCGCGCACGGATTTGTGCGAAAACGCGTTTTAAGCATGCACATGCATCTTTTGGTAGACGCGGATGAAGTTTTCTGCAAAACCACAAGATGTGCATGCAAATGGTGCTTTTGGCAGAACGCGCACGTGGATTTCTACCAAACGACGTGCTAAGCATGCCGATGCTGCTCTTTTTAGCACCCGCGCACGCGTTTGTGCGAAAACGCGTTTTAAGCATGCACATGCATCTTTTGGTAGACGCGGATGAAGTTTTCTGCAAAACCACAAGATGTGCATGCAAATGGTGCTTTTTGCAGAACGCGCACGTGGATTTCTACCAAACGACGTGCTAAGCATGCCGATGCTGCTCTTTTTAGCACCCGCGCACGCATTTGTGCGAAAACGCGTTTTAAGCATGCACATGCATCTTTTGGTAGACGCGGATGAAGTTTTCTGCAAAACCACAAGATGTGCATGCAAATGGTGCTTTTTGCAGAACGCGCACGTGGATTGCTACCAAACGACGTGCTAAGCATGCCGATGCTGCTCTTTTTAGCACCCGCGCACGGATTTGTGCGAAAACGCGTTTTAAGCATGCACATGCATCTTTTGGTAGACGCGGATGAAGTTTTCTGCAAAACCACAAGATGTGCATGCAAATGGTGCTTTTGGCAGAACGCGCACGTGGATTTCTACCAAACGACGTGCTAAGCATGCCAATGCTGCTCTTTTTAGCACCCGCGCACGCATTTGTGCGAAAACGCGTTTTTAGCATGCACATGCATCTTTTAGTAGACGCGGATGAAGTTTTCTGCAAAACCACAAGATGTGCATGCAAATGGTGCTTTTTGCAGAACGCGCACGTGGATTTCTACCAAACGACGTGCTAAGCATGCCGATGCTGCTCTTTTTAGCACCCGCGCACGGATTTGTGCGAAAACGCGTTTTAAGCATGCACATGCATCTTTTGGTAGACGCGGATGAAGTTTTCTGCAAAACCACAAGATGTGCATGCAAATGGTGCTTTTGGCAGAACGCGCACGTGGATGTCTATCAAACGACGTGCTAAGCATGCCGATGCTGCTCTTTTTAGCACCCGCGCACGCATTTGTGCGAAAACGCGTTTTAAGCATGCACATGCATCTTTTGGTAGACGCGGATGAAGTTTTCTGCAAAACCACAAGATGTGCATGCAAATGGTGCTTTTTGCAGAACGCGCACGTGGATTTCTAATAAACGACGTGCTAAGCATGCCGATGCTGCTCTTTTTAGCACCCGCGCACGGATTTGTGCGAAAACGCGTTTTAAGCATGCACATGCATCTTTTGGTAGACGCGGATGAAGTTTTCTGCAAAACCACAAGATGTGCATGCAAATGGTGCTTTTGGCAGAACGCGCACGTGGATTTCTACCAAACGACGTGCTAAGCATGCCGATGCTGCTCTTTTTAGCACCCGCGCGCGCGTTTGTGCGAAAACGCGTTTTAAGCATGCACATGCATCTTTTGGTAGACGCGGATGAAGTTTTCTGCAAAACCACAAGATGTGCATGCAAATGGTGCTTTTTGCAGAACGCGCACGTGGATTTCTACCAAACGACGTGCTAAGCATGCCGATGCTGCTCTTTTTAGCACCCGCGCACGCATTTGTGCGAAAACGCGTTTTAAGCATGCACATGCATCTTTTGGTAGACGCGGATGAAGTTTTCTGCAAAACCACAAGATGTGCATGCAAATGGTGCTTTTTGCAGAACGCGCACGTGGATTTCTACCAAATGACGTGCTAAGCTTGCCGATGCTGCTCTTTTTAGCACCCGCGCACGGATTTTTGCGAAAACGCGTTTTAAGCATGCACATGCATCTTTTGGTAGACGCGGATGAAGTTTTCTGCAAAACCACAAGATGTGCATGCAAATGGTGCTTTTTGCAGAACGCGCACGTGGATTTCTACCAAATGACGTGCTAAGCTTGCCGATGCTGCTCTTTTTAGCACCCGCGCACGCATTTGTGCGAAAACGCGTTTTAAGCATGCCCATGCATCTTTTGGTAGACGCGGATGAAGTTTTCTGCAAAACCACAAGACGTGCATGCAAATGGTGCTTTTTGCAGAACGCGCACGTGGATTTCTACCAAACGACGTGCTAAGCATGCCGATGCTGCTCTTTTTAGCACCCGTGCACGGATTTGTGCGAAAACGCGTTTTAAGCATGCACATGCATCTTTTGGTAGACGCGGATGAAGTTTTCTGCAAAACCACAAGATGTGCATGCAAATGGTGCTTTTGGCAGAACGCGCACGTGGATTTCTAGCAAACGACGTGCTAAGCATGCCGATGCTGCTCTTTTTAGCACCCGCGCACGCATTTGTGCGAAAACGCGTTTTAAGCATGCACATGCATCTTTTGGTAGACGCGGATGAAGTTTTCTGCAAAACCACAGGATGTGCATGCAAATGGTGCTTTTTGCAGAACGCGCACGTGGATTTCTACCAAACGACGTGCTAAGCATGCCGATGCTGCTATTTTTAGCACCCGCGCACGCATTTGTGCGAAAACGCGTTTTAAGCATGCACATGCATCTTTTGGTAGACGCGGATGAAGTTTTCTGCAAAACCACAAGATGTGCATGCAAATGGTGCTTTTTGCAGAACGCGCACGTGGATTTCTAATAAACGACGTGCTAAGCATGCCGATGCTGCTCTTTTTAGCACCCGCGCACGGATTTGTGCGAAAACGCGTTTTAAGCATGCACATGCATCTTTTGGTAGACGCGGATGAAGTTTTCTGCAAAACCACAAGATGTGCATGCAAATGGTGCTTTTGGCAGAACGCGCACGTGGATTTCTACCAAACGACGTGCTAAGCATGCCGATGCTGCTCTTTTTAGCACCCGCGCACGCGTTTGTGCGAAAACGCGTTTTAAGCATGCACATGCATCTTTTGGTAGACGCGGATGAAGTTTTCTGCAAAACCACAAGATGTGCATGCAAATGGTGCTTTTTGCAGAACGCGCACGTGGATTTCTACCAAACGACGTGCTAAGCATGCCGATGCTGCTCTTTTTAGCACCCGCGCACGCATTTGTGCGAAAACGCGTTTTAAGCATGCACATGCATCTTTTGGTAGACGCGGATGAAGTTTTCTGCAAAACCACAAGATGTGCATGCAAATGGTGCTTTTTGCAGAACGCGCACGTGGATTGCTACCAAACGACGTGCTAAGCATGCCGATGCTGCTCTTTTTAGCACCCGCGCACGGATTTGTGCGAAAACGCGTTTTAAGCATGCACATGCATCTTTTGGTATACGCGGATGAAGTTTTCTGCAAAACCACAAGATGTGCATGCAAATGGTGCTTTTTGCAGAACGCGCACGTGGATTTCTACCAAACGACGTGCTAAGCATGCCGATGCTGCTATTTTTAGCACCCGCGCACGCATTTGTGCGAAAACGCGTTTTAAGCATGCACATGCATCTTTTGGTAGACGCGGATGAAGTTTTCTGCAAAACCACAAGATGTGCATGCAAATGGTGCTTTTTGCAGAACGCGCACGTGGATTTCTACCAAACGACGTGCTAAGCATGCCGATGCTGCTCTTTTTAGCACCCGCGCACGCATTTGTGCGAAAACGCGTTTTAAGCATGCACATGCATCTTTTGGAGACGCGGATGAAGTTTTCTGCAAAACCACAAGATGTGCATGCAAATGGTGCTTTTGGCAGAACGCGCACGTGGATTTCTACCAAACGACGTGCTAAGCATGCCAATGCTGCTCTTTTTAGCACCCGCGCACGCATTTGTGCGAAAACGCGTTTTTAGCATGCACATGCATCTTTTAGTAGACGCGGATGAAGTTTTCTGCAAAACCACAAGATGTGCATGCAAATGGTGCTTTTTGCAGAACGCGCACGTGGATTTCTACCAAACGACGTGCTAAGCATGCCGATGCTGCTCTTTTTAGCACCCACGCACGGATTTGTGCGAAAACGCGTTTTAAGCATGCACATGCATCTTTTGGTAGACGCGGATGAATTTTTCTGCAAAACCACAAGATGTGCATGCAAATGGTGCTTTTGGCAGAACGCGCACGTGGATGTCTATCAAACGACGTGCTAAGCATGCCGATGCTGCTCTTTTTAGCACCCGCGCACGCATTTGTGCGAAAACGCGTTTTAAGCATGCACATGCATCTTTTGGTAGACGCGGATGAAGTTTTCTGCAAAACCACAAGATGTGCATGCAAATGGTGCTTTTTGCAGAACGCGCACGTGGATTTCTAATAAACGACGTGCTAAGCATGCCGATGCTGCTCTTTTTAGCACCCGCGCACGGATTTGTGCGAAAACGCGTTTTAAGCATGCACATGCATCTTTTGGTAGACGCGGATGAAGTTTTCTGCAAAACCACAAGATGTGCATGCAAATGGTGCTTTTGGCAGAACGCGCACGTGGATTTCTACCAAACGACGTGCTAAGCATGCCGATGCTGCTCTTTTTAGCACCCGCGCGCGCGTTTGTGCGAAAACGCGTTTTAAGCATGCACATGCATCTTTTGGTAGACGCGGATGAAGTTTTCTGCAAAACCACAAGATGTGCATGCAAATGGTGCTTTTTGCAGAACGCGCACGTGGATTTCTACCAAACGACGTGCTAAGCATGCCGATGCTGCTCTTTTTAGCACCCGCGCACGCATTTGTGCGAAAACGCGTTTTAAGCATGCACATGCATCTTTTGGTAGACGCGGATGAAGTTTTCTGCAAAACCACAAGATGTGCATGCAAATGGTGCTTTTTGCAGAACGCGCACGTGGATTTCTACCAAACGACGTGCTAAGCTTGCCGATGCTGCTCTTTTTAGCACCCGCGCACGGATTTGTGCGAAAACGCGTTTTAAGCATGCACATGCATCTTTTGGTAGACGCGGATGAAGTTTTCTGCAAAACCACAAGATGTGCATGCAAATGGTGCTTTTGGCAGAACGCGCACGTGGATTTCTACCAAACGACGTGCTAAGCATGCCGATGCTGCTCTTTTTAGCACCCGCGCACGCATTTGTGCGAAAACGCGTTTTAAGCATGCACATGCATCTTTTGGTAGACGCGGATGAAGTTTTCTGCAAAACCACAAGATGTGCATGCAAATGGTGCTTTTGGCAGAACGCGCACGTGGATTTCTACCAAACGACGTGCTAAGCATGCCAATGCTGCTCTTTTTAGCACCCGCGCACGCATTTGTGCGAAAACGCGTTTTTAGCATGCACATGCATCTTTTAGTAGACGCGGATGAAGTTTTCTGCAAAACCACAAGATGTGCATGCAAATGGTGCTTTTTGCAGAACGCGCACGTGGATTTCTACCAAACGACGTGCTAAGCATGCCGATGCTGCTCTTTTTAGCACCCGCGCACGGATTTGTGCGAAAACGCGTTTTAAGCATGCACATGCATCTTTTGGTAGACGCGGATGAAGTTTTCTGCAAAACCACAAGATGTGCATGCAAATGGTGCTTTTGGCAGAACGCGCACGTGGATGTCTATCAAACGACGTGCTAAGCATGCCGATGCTGCTCTTTTTAGCACCCGCGCACGCATTTGTGCGAAAACGCGTTTTAAGCATGCACATGCATCTTTTGGTAGACGCGGATGAAGTTTTCTGCAAAACCACAAGATGTGCATGCAAATGGTGCTTTTTGCAGAACGCGCACGTGGATTTCTAATAAACGACGTGCTAAGCATGCCGATGCTGCTCTTTTTAGCACCCGCGCACGGATTTGTGCGAAAACGCGTTTTAAGCATGCACATGCATCTTTTGGTAGACGCGGATGAAGTTTTCTGCAAAACCACAAGATGTGCATGCAAATGGTGCTTTTGGCAGAACGCGCACGTGGATTTCTACCAAACGACGTGCTAAGCATGCCGATGCTGCTCTTTTTAGCACCCGCGCGCGCGTTTGTGCGAAAACGCGTTTTAAGCATGCACATGCATCTTTTGGTAGACGCGGATGAAGTTTTCTGCAAAACCACAAGATGTGCATGCAAATGGTGCTTTTTGCAGAACGCGCACGTGGATTTCTACCAAACGACGTGCTAAGCATGCCGATGCTGCTCTTTTTAGCACCCGCGCACGCATTTGTGCGAAAACGCGTTTTTAGCATGCACATGCATCTTTTAGTAGACGCGGATGAAGTTTTCTGCAAAACCACAAGATGTGCATGCAAATGGTGCTTTTTGCAGAACGCGCACGTGGATTTCTACCAAACGACGTGCTAAGCATGGCGATGCTGCTCTTTTTAGCACCCGCGCACGGATTTGTGCGAAAACGCGTTTTAAGCATGCACATGCATCTTTTGGTAGACGCGGATGAAGTTTTCTGCAAAACCACAAGATGTGCATGCAAATGGTGCTTTTGGCAGAACGCGCACGTGGATGTCTATCAAAAGACGTGCTAAGCATGCCGATGCTGCTCTTTTTAGCACCCGCGCACGCATTTGTGCGAAAACGCGTTTTAAGCATGCACATGCATCTTTTGGTAGACGCGGATGAAGTTTTCTGCAAAACCACAAGATGTGCATGCAAATGGTGCTTTTTGCAGAACGCGCACGTGGATTTCTAATAAACGACGTGCTAAGCATGCCGATGCTGCTCTTTTTAGCACCCGCGCACGGATTTGTGCGAAAACGCGTTTTAAGCATGCACATGCATCTTTTGGTAGACGCGGATGAAGTTTTCTGCAAAACCACAAGATGTGCATGCAAATGGTGCTTTTGGCAGAACGCGCACGTGGATTTCTACCAAACGACGTGCTAAGCATGCCGATGCTGCTCTTTTTAGCACCCGCGCGCGCGTTTGTGCGAAAACGCGTTTTAAGCATGCACATGCATCTTTTGGTAGACGCGGATGAAGTTTTCTGCAAAACCACAAGATGTGCATGCAAATGGTGCTTTTTGCAGAACGCGCACGTGGATTTCTACCAAACGACGTGCTAAGCATGCCGATGCTGCTCTTTTTAGCACCCGCGCGCGCGTTTGTGCGAAAACGCGTTTTAAGCATGCACATGCATCTTTTGGTAGACGCGGATGAAGTTTTCTGCAAAACCACAAGATGTGCATGCAAATGGTGCTTTTTGCAGAACGCGCACGTGGATTTCTACCAAACGACGTGCTAAGCATGCCGATGCTGCTCTTTTTAGCACCCGCGCACGCATTTGTGCGAAAACGCGTTTTAAGCATGCACATGCATCTTTTGGTAGACGCGGATGAAGTTTTCTGCAAAACCACAAGATGTGCATGCAAATGGTGCTTTTTGCAGAACGCGCACGTGGATTTCTACCAAACGACGTGCTAAGCTTGCCGATGCTGCTCTTTTTAGCACCCGCGCACGGATTTGTGCGAAAACGCGTTTTAAGCATGCACATGCATCTTTTGGTAGACGCGGATGAAGTTTTCTGCAAAACCACAAGATGTGCATGCAAATGGTGCTTTTGGCAGAACGCGCACGTGGATTTCTACCAAACGACGTGCTAAGCATGCCGATGCTGCTCTTTTTAGCACCCGCGCACGCATTTGTGCGAAAACGCGTTTTAAGCATGCACATGCATCTTTTGGTAGACGCGGATGAAGTTTTCTGCAAAACCACAAGATGTGCATGCAAATGGTGCTTTTGGCAGAACGCGCACGTGGATTTCTACCAAACGACGTGCTAAGCATGCCAATGCTGCTCTTTTTAGCACCCGTGCACGCATTTGTGCGAAAACGCGTTTTTAGCATGCACATGCATCTTTTAGTAGACGCGGATGAAGTTTTCTGCAAAACCACAAGATGTGCATGCAAATGGTGCTTTTTGCAGAACGCGCACGTGGATTTCTACCAAACGACGTGCTAAGCATGCCGATGCTGCTCTTTTTAGCACCCGCGCACGGATTTGTGCGAAAACGCGTTTTAAGTATGCACATGCATCTTTTGGTAGACGCGGATGAAGTTTTCTGCAAAACCACAAGATGTGCATGCAAATGGTGCTTTTGGCAGAACGCGCACGTGGATGTCTATCAAACGACGTGCTAAGCATGCCGATGCTGCTCTTTTTAGCACCCGCGCACGCATTTGTGCGAAAACGCGTTTTAAGCATGCACATGCATCTTTTGGTAGACGCGGATGAAGTTTTCTGCAAAACCACAAGATGTGCATGCAAATGGTGCTTTTTGCAGAACGCGCACGTGGATTTCTAATAAACGACGTGCTAAGCATGCCGATGCTGCTCTTTTTAGCACCCGCGCACGGATTTGTGCGAAAACGCGTTTTAAGCATGCACATGCATCTTTTGGTAGACGCGGATGAAGTTTTCTGCAAAACCACAAGATGTGCATGCAAATGGTGCTTTTTGCAGAACGCGCACGTGGATTTCTACCAAACGACGTGCTAAGCATGCCGATGCTGCTCTTTTTAGCACCCGCGCACGCATTTGTGCGAAAACGCGTTTTAAGCATGCACATGCATCTTTTGGTAGACGCGGATGAAGTTTTCTGCAAAACCACAAGATGTGCATGCAAATGGTGCTTTTTGCAGAACGCGCACGTGGATTTCTACCAAACGACGTGCTAAGCATGCCGATGCTGCTCTTTTTAGCACCCGCGCACGGATTTGTGCGAAAACGCGTTTTAAGCATGCACATGCATCTTTTGGTAGACGCGGATGAAGTTTTCTGCAAAACCACAAGATGTGCATGCAAATGGTGCTTTTGGCAGAACGCGCACGTGGATGTCTATCAAACGACGTGCTAAGCATGCCGATGCTGCTCTTTTTAGCACCCGCGCACGCATTTGTGCGAAAACGCGTTTTAAGCATGCACATGCATCTTTTGGTAGACGCGGATGAAGTTTTCTGCAAAACCACAAGATGTGCATGCAAATGGTGCTTTTTGCAGAACGCGCACGTGGATTTCTAATAAACGACGTGCTAAGCATGCCGATGCTGCTCTTTTTAGCACCCGCGCACGGATTTGTGCGAAAACGCGTTTTAAGCATGCACATGCATCTTTTGGTAGACGCGGATGAAGTTTTCTGCAAAACCACAAGATGTGCATGCAAATGGTGCTTTTGGCAGAACGCGCACGTGGATTTCTACCAAACGACGTGCTAAGCATGCCGATGCTGCTCTTTTTAGCACCCGCGCGCGCGTTTGTGCGAAAACGCGTTTTAAGCATGCACATGCATCTTTTGGTAGACGCGGATGAAGTTTTCTGCAAAACCACAAGATGTGCATGCAAATGGTGCTTTTTGCAGAACGCGCACGTGGATTTCTACCAAACGACGTGCTAAGCATGCCGATGCTGCTCTTTTTAGCACCCGCGCACGCATTTGTGCGAAAACGCGTTTTTAGCATGCACATGCATCTTTTAGTAGACGCGGATGAAGTTTTCTGCAAAACCACAAGATGTGCATGCAAATGGTGCTTTTTGCAGAACGCGCACGTGGATTTCTACCAAACGACGTGCTAAGCATGGCGATGCTGCTCTTTTTAGCACCCGCGCACGGATTTGTGCGAAAACGCGTTTTAAGCATGCACATGCATCTTTTGGTAGACGCGGATGAAGTTTTCTGCAAAACCACAAGATGTGCATGCAAATGGTGCTTTTGGCAGAACGCGCACGTGGATGTCTATCAAACGACGTGCTAAGCATGCCGATGCTGCTCTTTTTAGCACCCGCGCACGCATTTGTGCGAAAACGCGTTTTAAGCATGCACATGCATCTTTTGGTAGACGCGGATGAAGTTTTCTGCAAAACCACAAGATGTGCATGCAAATGGTGCTTTTTGCAGAACGCGCACGTGGATTTCTAATAAACGACGTGCTAAGCATGCCGATGCTGCTCTTTTTAGCACCCGCGCACGGATTTGTGCGAAAACGCGTTTTAAGCATGCACATGCATCTTTTGGTAGACGCGGATGAAGTTTTCTGCAAAACCACAAGATGTGCATGCAAATGGTGCTTTTGGCAGAACGCGCACGTGGATTTCTACCAAACGACGTGCTAAGCATGCCGATGCTGCTCTTTTTAGCACCCGCGCGCGCGTTTGTGCGAAAACGCGTTTTAAGCATGCACATGCATCTTTTGGTAGACGCGGATGAAGTTTTCTGCAAAACCACAAGATGTGCATGCAAATGGTGCTTTTTGCAGAACGCGCACGTGGATTTCTACCAAACGACGTGCTAAGCATGCCGATGCTGCTCTTTTTAGCACCCGCGCGCGCGTTTGTGCGAAAACGCGTTTTAAGCATGCACATGCATCTTTTGGTAGACGCGGATGAAGTTTTCTGCAAAACCACAAGATGTGCATGCAAATGGTGCTTTTTGCAGAACGCGCACGTGGATTTCTACCAAACGACGTGCTAAGCATGCCGATGCTGCTCTTTTTAGCACCCGCGCACGCATTTGTGCGAAAACGCGTTTTAAGCATGCACATGCATCTTTTGGTAGACGCGGATGAAGTTTTCTGCAAAACCACAAGATGTGCATGCAAATGGTGCTTTTTGCAGAACGCGCACGTGGATTTCTACCAAACGACGTGCTAAGCTTGCCGATGCTGCTCTTTTTAGCACCCGCGCACGGATTTGTGCGAAAACGCGTTTTAAGCATGCACATGCATCTTTTGGTAGACGCGGATGAAGTTTTCTGCAAAACCACAAGATGTGCATGCAAATGGTGCTTTTGGCAGAACGCGCACGTGGATTTCTACCAAACGACGTGCTAAGCATGCCGATGCTGCTCTTTTTAGCACCCGCGCACGCATTTGTGCGAAAACGCGTTTTAAGCATGCACATGCATCTTTTGGTAGACGCGGATGAAGTT
Organism: Dermacentor andersoni; assembly: GCF_023375885.2. Classification (NCBI taxonomy): domain Eukaryota; kingdom Metazoa; phylum Arthropoda; class Arachnida; order Ixodida; family Ixodidae; genus Dermacentor; species Dermacentor andersoni. The sequence continues at coordinate 119,805 of NW_027314848.1, read as the reverse complement.
TTCTGCAAAACCACAAGATGTGCATGCAAATGGTGCTTTTGGCAGAACGCGCACGTGGATTTCTACCAAACGACGTGCTAAGCATGCCAATGCTGCTCTTTTTAGCACCCGTGCACGCATTTGTGCGAAAACGCGTTTTTAGCATGCACATGCATCTTTTAGTAGACGCGGATGAAGTTTTCTGCAAAACCACAAGATGTGCATGCAAATGGTGCTTTTTGCAGAACGCGCACGTGGATTTCTACCAAACGACGTGCTAAGCATGCCGATGCTGCTCTTTTTAGCACCCGCGCACGGATTTGTGCGAAAACGCGTTTTAAGTATGCACATGCATCTTTTGGTAGACGCGGATGAAGTTTTCTGCAAAACCACAAGATGTGCATGCAAATGGTGCTTTTGGCAGAACGCGCACGTGGATGTCTATCAAACGACGTGCTAAGCATGCCGATGCTGCTCTTTTTAGCACCCGCGCACGCATTTGTGCGAAAACGCGTTTTAAGCATGCACATGCATCTTTTGGTAGACGCGGATGAAGTTTTCTGCAAAACCACAAGATGTGCATGCAAATGGTGCTTTTTGCAGAACGCGCACGTGGATTTCTAATAAACGACGTGCTAAGCATGCCGATGCTGCTCTTTTTAGCACCCGCGCACGGATTTGTGCGAAAACGCGTTTTAAGCATGCACATGCATCTTTTGGTAGACGCGGATGAAGTTTTCTGCAAAACCACAAGATGTGCATGCAAATGGTGCTTTTTGCAGAACGCGCACGTGGATTTCTACCAAACGACGTGCTAAGCATGCCGATGCTGCTCTTTTTAGCACCCGCGCACGCATTTGTGCGAAAACGCGTTTTAAGCATGCACATGCATCTTTTGGTAGACGCGGATGAAGTTTTCTGCAAAACCACAAGATGTGCATGCAAATGGTGCTTTTTGCAGAACGCGCACGTGGATTTCTACCAAACGACGTGCTAAGCTTGCCGATGCTGCTCTTTTTAGCACCCGCGCACGGATTTGTGCGAAAACGCGTTTTAAGCATGCACATGCATCTTTTGGTAGACGCGGATGAAGTTTTCTGCAAAACCACAAGATGTGCATGCAAATGGTGCTTTTGGCAGAACGCGCACGTGGATTTCTACCAAACGACGTGCTAAGCATGCCGATGCTGCTCTTTTTAGCACCCGCGCACGCATTTGTGCGAAAACGCGTTTTAAGCATGCACATGCATCTTTTGGTAGACGCGGATGAAGTTTTCTGCAAAACCACAAGATGTGCATGCAAATGGTGCTTTTGGCAGAACGCGCACGTGGATTTCTACCAAACGACGTGCTAAGCATGCCAATGCTGCTCTTTTTAGCACCCGCGCACGCATTTGTGCGAAAACGCGTTTTTAGCATGCACATGCATCTTTTAGTAGACGCGGATGAAGTTTTCTGCAAAACCACAAGATGTGCATGCAAATGGTGCTTTTTGCAGAACGCGCACGTGGATTTCTACCAAACGACGTGCTAAGCATGCCGATGCTGCTCTTTTTAGCACCCGCGCACGGATTTGTGCGAAAACGCGTTTTAAGTATGCACATGCATCTTTTGGTAGACGCGGATGAAGTTTTCTGCAAAACCACAAGATGTGCATGCAAATGGTGCTTTTGGCAGAACGCGCACGTGGATGTCTATCAAACGACGTGCTAAGCATGCCGATGCTGCTCTTTTTAGCACCCGCGCACGCATTTGTGCGAAAACGCGTTTTAAGCATGCACATGCATCTTTTGGTAGACGCGGATGAAGTTTTCTGCAAAACCACAAGATGTGCATGCAAATGGTGCTTTTTGCAGAACGCGCACGTGGATTTCTAATAAACGACGTGCTAAGCATGCCGATGCTGCTCTTTTTAGCACCCGCGCACGGATTTGTGCGAAAACGCGTTTTAAGTATGCACATGCATCTTTTGGTAGACGCGGATGAAGTTTTCTGCAAAACCACAAGATGTGCATGCAAATGGTGCTTTTGGCAGAACGCGCACGTGGATGTCTATCAAACGACGTGCTAAGCATGCCGATGCTGCTCTTTTTAGCACCCGCGCACGCATTTGTGCGAAAACGCGTTTTAAGCATGCACATGCATCTTTTGGTAGACGCGGATGAAGTTTTCTGCAAAACCACAAGATGTGCATGCAAATGGTGCTTTTTGCAGAACGCGCACGTGGATTTCTAATAAACGACGTGCTAAGCATGCCGATGCTGCTCTTTTTAGCACCCGCGCACGGATTTGTGCGAAAACGCGTTTTAAGCATGCACATGCATCTTTTGGTAGACGCGGATGAAGTTTTCTGCAAAACCACAAGATGTGCATGCAAATGGTGCTTTTTGCAGAACGCGCACGTGGATTTCTACCAAACGACGTGCTAAGCATGCCGATGCTGCTCTTTTTAGCACCCGCGCACGCATTTGTGCGAAAACGCGTTTTAAGCATGCACATGCATCTTTTGGTAGACGCGGATGAAGTTTTCTGCAAAACCACAAGATGTGCATGCAAATGGTGCTTTTTGCAGAACGCGCACGTGGATTTCTACCAAACGACGTGCTAAGCTTGCCGATGCTGCTCTTTTTAGCACCCGCGCACGGATTTGTGCGAAAACGCGTTTTAAGCATGCACATGCATCTTTTGGTAGACGCGGATGAAGTTTTCTGCAAAACCACAATTTGTGCATGCAAATGGTGCTTTTGGCAGAACGCGCACGTGGATTTCTACCAAACGACGTGCTAAGCATGCCGATGCTGCTCTTTTTAGCACCCGCGCACGCATTTGTGCGAAAACGCGTTTTAAGCATGCACATGCATCTTTTGGTAGACGCGGATGAAGTTTTCTGCAAAACCACAAGATGTGCATGCAAATGGTGCTTTTGGCAGAACGCGCACGTGGATTTCTACCAAACGACGTGCTAAGCATGCCAATGCTGCTCTTTTTAGCACCCGCGCACGCATTTGTGCGAAAACGCGTTTTTAGCATGCACATGCATCTTTTAGTAGACGCGGATGAAGTTTTCTGCAAAACCACAAGATGTGCATGCAAATGGTGCTTTTTGCAGAACGCGCACGTGGATTTCTACCAAACGACGTGCTAAGCATGCCGATGCTGCTCTTTTTAGCACCCGCGCACGGATTTGTGCGAAAACGCGTTTTAAGTATGCACATGCATCTTTTGGTAGACGCGGATGAAGTTTTCTGCAAAACCACAAGATGTGCATGCAAATGGTGCTTTTGGCAGAACGCGCACGTGGATGTCTATCAAACGACGTGCTAAGCATGCCGATGCTGCTCTTTTTAGCACCCGCGCACGCATTTGTGCGAAAACGCGTTTTAAGCATGCACATGCATCTTTTGGTAGACGCGGATGAAGTTTTCTGCAAAACCACAAGATGTGCATGCAAATGGTGCTTTTTGCAGAACGCGCACGTGGATTTCTAATAAACGACGTGCTAAGCATGCCGATGCTGCTCTTTTTAGCACCCGCGCACGGATTTGTGCGAAAACGCGTTTTAAGCATGCACATGCATCTTTTGGTAGACGCGGATGAAGTTTTCTGCAAAACCACAAGATGTGCATGCAAATGGTGCTTTTTGCAGAACGCGCACGTGGATTTCTACCAAACGACGTGCTAAGCATGCCGATGCTGCTCTTTTTAGCACCCGCGCACGCATTTGTGCGAAAACGCGTTTTAAGCATGCACATGCATCTTTTGGTAGACGCGGATGAAGTTTTCTGCAAAACCACAAGATGTGCATGCAAATGGTGCTTTTTGCAGAACGCGCACGTGGATTTCTACCAAACGACGTGCTAAGCTTGCCGATGCTGCTCTTTTTAGCACCCGCGCACGGATTTGTGCGAAAACGCGTTTTAAGCATGCACATGCATCTTTTGGTAGACGCGGATGAAGTTTTCTGCAAAACCGCAAGATGTGCATGCAAATGGTGCTTTTGGCAGAACGCGCACGTGGATTTCTACCAAACGACGTGCTAAGCATGCCGATGCTGCTCTTTTTAGCACCCGCGCACGCATTTGTGCGAAAACGCGTTTTAAGCATGCACATGCATCTTTTGGTAGACGCGGATGAAGTTTTCTGCAAAACCACAAGATGTGCATGCAACTGGTGCTTTTGGCAGAACGCGCACGTGGATTTCTAGCAAACGACGTGCTAAGCATGCCGATGCTGCTCTTTTTAGCACCCGCGCACGCATTTGTGCGAAAACGCGTTTTAAGCATGTACATGCATCTTTTGGTAGACGCGGATGAAGTTTTCTGCAAAACCACAAGATGTGCATGCAAATAGTGCTTTTGGCAGAACGCGCACGTGGATTTCTACCAAACGACGTGCTAAGCATGCCGATGCTGCTCTTTTTAGCACCCGCGCACGCATTTGTGCGAGAACGCGTTTTAAGCATGCACATGCATCTTTTGGTAGACGCGGATGAAGTTTTCTGCAAAACCACAAGATGTGCATGCAAATGGTGCTTTTTGCAGAACGCGCACGTGGATTTCTACCAAACGACGTGCTAAGCATGCCGATGCTGCTCTTTTTAGCACCCGCGCACGGATTTGTGCGAAAACGCGTTTTAAGCATGCACATGCATCTTTTGGTAGACGCGGATGAAGTTTTCTGCAAAACCACAAGATGTGCATGCAAATGGTGCTTTTTGCAGAACGCGCACGTGGATTTCTACCAAACGACGTGCTAAGCATGCCGATGCTGCTCTTTTTAGCACCCGCGCACGCATTTGTGCGAAAACGCGTTTTAAGCATGCACATGCATCTTTTGGTAGACGCGGATGAAGTTTTCTGCAAAACCACAAGATGTGCATGCAAATGGTGCTTTTGGCAGAACGCGCACGTGGATTTCTACCAAACGACGTGCTAAGCATGCCAATGCTGCTCTTTTTAGCACCCGCGCACGCATTTGTGCGAAAACGCGTTTTTAGCATGCACATGCATCTTTTAGTAGACGCGGATGAAGTTTTCTGCAAAACCACAAGATGTGCATGCAAATGGTGCTTTTTGCAGAACGCGCACGTGGATTTCTACCAAACGACGTGCTAAGCATGCCGATGCTGCTCTTTTTAGCACCCGCGCACGGATTTGTGCGAAAACGCGTTTTAAGCATGCACATGCATCTTTTGGTAGACGCGGATGAAGTTTTCTGCAAAACCACAAGATATGCATGCAAATGGTGCTTTTGGCAGAACGCGCACGTGGATGTCTATCAAACGACGTGCTAAGCATGCCGATGCTGCTCTTTTTAGCACCCGCGCACGCATTTGTGGGAAAACGCGTTTTAAGCATGCACATGCATCTTTTGGTAGACGCGGATGAAGTTTTCTGCAAAACCACAAGATGTGCATGCAAATGGTGCTTTTTGCAGAACGCGCACGTGGATTTCTAATAAACGACGTGCTAAGCATGCCGATGCTGCTCTTTTTAGCACCCGCGCACGGATTTGTGCGAAAACGCGTTTTAAGCATGCACATGCATCTTTTGGTAGACGCGGATGAAGTTTTCTGCAAAACCACAAGATGTGCATGCAAATGGTGCTTTTGGCAGAACGCGCACGTGGATTTCTACCAAACGACGTGCTAAGCATGCCGATGCTGCTCTTTTTAGCACCCGCGCGCGCGTTTGTGCGAAAACGCGTTTTAAGCATGCACATGCATCTTTTGGTAGACGCGGATGAAGTTTTCTGCAAAACCACAAGATGTGCATGCAAATGGTGCTTTTTGCAGAACGCGCACGTGGATTTCTACCAAACGACGTGCTAAGCATGCCGATGCTGCTCTTTTTAGCACCCGCGCACGCATTTGTGCGAAAACGCGTTTTAAGCATGCACATGCATCTTTTGGTAGACGCGGATGAAGTTTTCTGCAAAACCACAAGATGTGCATGCAAATGGTGCTTTTTGCAGAACGCGCACGTGCATTTCAACCAAACGACGTGCTAAGCTTGCCGATGCTGCTCTTTTTAGCACCCGCGCACGGATTTGTGCGAAAACGCGTTTTAAGCATGGACATGCATCTTTTGGTAGACGCGGATGAAGTTTTCTGCAAAACCACAAGATGTGCATGCAAATGGTGCTTTTGGCAGAACGCGCACGTGGATTTCTACCAAACGACGTGCTAAGCATGCCGATGCTGCTCTTTTTAGCACCCGCGCACGCATTTGTGCGAGAACGCGTTTTAAGCATGCACATGCATCTTTTGGTAGACGCGGAGGAAGTTTTCTGCAAAACCACAAGATGTGCATGCAAATGGTGCTTTTTGCAGAACGCGCACGTGGATTTCTACCAAACGACGTGCTAAGCATGCCGATGCTGCTCTTTTTAGCACCCGCGCACGCATTTGTGCGAAAACGCGTTTTAAGCATGGACATGCATCTTTTGGTAGACGCGGATGAAGTTTTCTGCAAAACCACAAGATGTGCATGCAAATGGTGCTTTTTGCAGAACGCGCACGTGGATTTCTACCAAACGACGTGCTAAGCATGCCGATGCTGCTCTTTTTAGCACCCGCGCACGCATTTGTGCGAAAACGCGTTTTAAGCATGCACATGCATCTTTTGGTAGACGCGGATGAAGTTTTCTGCAAAACCACAAGATGTGCATGCAAATGGTGCTTTTTGCAGAACGCGCACGTGGATTTCTACCAAACGACGTGCTAAGCATGCCGATGCTGCTATTTTTAGCACCCGCGCACGGATTTGTGCGAAAACGCGTTTTAAGCATGCACATGCATCTTTTGGTAGACGCGGATGAAGTTTTCTGCAAAACCACAAGATGTGCATGCAAATGGTGCTTTTGGCAGAACGCGCACGTGGATTTCTACCAAACGACGTGCTAAGCATGCCGATGCTGCTCTTTTTAGCACCCGCGCACGCATTTGTGGGAAAACGCGTTTTAAGCATGCACATGCATCTTTTGGTAGACGCGGATGAAGTTTTCTGCAAAACCACAAGATGTGCATGCAAATGGTGCTTTTTGCAGAACGCGCACGTGGATTTCTACCAAACGACGTGCTAAGCATGCCGATGCTGCTCTTTTTAGCACCCGCGCACGCATTTGTGCGAAAATGCGTTTTAAGCATGCACATGCATCTTTTGGTAGACGCGGATGAAGTTTTCTGCAAAACCACAAGATGTGCATGCAAATGGTGCTTTTTGCAGAACGCGCACGTGGATTTCTACCAAACGACGTGCTAAGCATGCCGATGCTGCTCTTTTTAGCACCCGCGCACGCATTTGTGCGAAAACGCGTTTTAAGCATGCACATGCATCTTTTGGTAGACGCGGATGAAGTTTTCTGCAAAACCACAAGATGTGCATGCAAATGGTGCTTTTTGCAGAACGCGCACGTGGATTTCTACCAAACGACGTGCTAAGCTTGCCGATGCTGCTCTTTTTAGCACCCGCGCACGGATTTGTGCGAAAACGCGTTTTAAGCATGCACATGCATCTTTTGGTAGACGCGGATGAAGTTTTCTGCAAAACCGCAAGATGTGCATGCAAATGGTGCTTTTGGCAGAACGCGCACGTGGATTTCTACCAAACGACGTGCTAAGCATGCCGATGCTGCTCTTTTTAGCACCCGCGCACGCATTTGTGCGAAAACGCGTTTTAAGCATGCACATGCATCTTTTGGTAGACGCGGATGAAGTTTTCTGCAAAACCACAAGATGTGCATGCAACTGGTGCTTTTGGCAGAACGCGCACGTGGATTTCTAGCAAACGACGTGCTAAGCATGCCGATGCTGCTCTTTTTAGCACCCGCGCACGCATTTGTGCGAAAACGCGTTTTAAGCATGTACATGCATCTTTTGGTAGACGCGGATGAAGTTTTCTGCAAAACCACAAGATGTGCATGCAAATAGTGCTTTTGGCAGAACGCGCACGTGGATTTCTACCAAACGACGTGCTAAGCATGCCGATGCTGCTCTTTTTAGCACCCGCGCAGGCATTTGTGCGAGAACGCGTTTTAAGCATGCACATGCATCTTTTGGTAGACGCGGATGAAGTTTTCTGCAAAACCACAAGATGTGCATGCAAATGGTGCTTTTTGCAGAACGCGCACGTGGATTTCTACCAAACGACGTGCTAAGCATGCCGATGCTGCTCTTTTTAGCACCCGCGCACGGATTTGTGCGAAAACGCGTTTTAAGCATGCACATGCATCTTTTGGTAGACGCGGATGAAGTTTTCTGCAAAACCACAAGATGTGCATGCAAATGGTGCTTTTTGCAGAACGCGCACGTGGATTTCTACCAAACGACGTGCTAAGCATGCCGATGCTGCTCTTTTTAGCACCCGCGCACGCATTTGTGCGAAAACGCGTTTTAAGCATGCACATGCATCTTTTGGTAGACGCGGATGAAGTTTTCTGCAAAACCACAAGATGTGCATGCAAATGGTGCTTTTTGCAGAACGCGCACGTGGATTTCTACCAAACGACGTGCTAAGCTTGCCGATGCTGCTCTTTTTAGCACCCGCGCACGGATTTGTGCGAAAACGCGTTTTAAGCATGCACATGCATCTTTTGGTAGACGCGGATGAAGTTTTCTGCAAAACCACAAGATGTGCATGCAAATGGTGCTTTTTGCAGAACGCGCACGTGGATTTCTACCAAACGACGTGCTAAGCATGCCGATGCTGCTCTTTTTAGCACCCGCGCACGCATTTGTGCGAAAATGCGTTTTAAGCATGCACATGCATCTTTTGGTAGACGCGGATGAAGTTTTCTGCAAAACCACAAGATGTGCATGCAAATGGTGCTTTTTGCAGAACGCGCACGTGGATTTCTACCAAACGACGTGCTAAGCATGCCGATGCTGCTCTTTTTAGCACCCGCGCACGCATTTGTGCGAAAACGCGTTTTAAGCATGCACATGCATCTTTTGGTAGACGCGGATGAAGTTTTCTGCAAAACCACAAGATGTGCATGCAAATGGTGCTTTTTGCAGAACGCGCACGTGGATTTCTACCAAACGACGTGCTAAGCTTGCCGATGCTGCTCTTTTTAGCACCCGCGCACGGATTTGTGCGAAAACGCGTTTTAAGCATGCACATGCATCTTTTGGTAGACGCGGATGAAGTTTTCTGCAAAACCGCAAGATGTGCATGCAAATGGTGCTTTTGGCAGAACGCGCACGTGGATTTCTACCAAACGACGTGCTAAGCATGCCGATGCTGCTCTTTTTAGCACCCGCGCACGCATTTGTGCGAAAACGCGTTTTAAGCATGCACATGCATCTTTTGGTAGACGCGGATGAAGTTTTCTGCAAAACCACAAGATGTGCATGCAACTGGTGCTTTTGGCAGAACGCGCACGTGGATTTCTAGCAAACGACGTGCTAAGCATGCCGATGCTGCTCTTTTTAGCACCCGCGCACGCATTTGTGCGAAAACGCGTTTTAAGCATGTACATGCATCTTTTGGTAGACGCGGATGAAGTTTTCTGCAAAACCACAAGATGTGCATGCAAATAGTGCTTTTGGCAGAACGCGCACGTGGATTTCTACCAAACGACGTGCTAAGCATGCCGATGCTGCTCTTTTTAGCACCCGCGCACGCATTTGTGCGAGAACGCGTTTTAAGCATGCACATGCATCTTTTGGTAGACGCGGATGAAGTTTTCTGCAAAACCACAAGATGTGCATGCAAATGGTGCTTTTTGCAGAACGCGCACGTGGATTTCTACCAAACGACGTGCTAAGCATGCCGATGCTGCTCTTTTTAGCACCCGCGCACGGATTTGTGCGAAAACGCGTTTTAAGCATGCACATGCATCTTTTGGTAGACGCGGATGAAGTTTTCTGCAAAACCACAAGATGTGCATGCAAATGGTGCTTTTTGCAGAACGCGCACGTGGATTTCTACCAAACGACGTGCTAAGCATGCCGATGCTGCTCTTTTTAGCACCCGCGCACGCATTTGTGCGAAAACGCGTTTTAAGCATGCACATGCATCTTTTGGTAGACGCGGATGAAGTTTTCTGCAAAACCACAAGATGTGCATGCAAATGGTGCTTTTGGCAGAACGCGCACGTGGATTTCTACCAAACGACGTGCTAAGCATGCCAATGCTGCTCTTTTTAGCACCCGCGCACGCATTTGTGCGAAAACGCGTTTTTAGCATGCACATGCATCTTTTAGTAGACGCGGATGAAGTTTTCTGCAAAACCACAAGATGTGCATGCAAATGGTGCTTTTTGCAGAACGCGCACGTGGATTTCTACCAAACGACGTGCTAAGCATGCCGATGCTGCTCTTTTTAGCACCCGCGCACGGATTTGTGCGAAAACGCGTTTTAAGCATGCACATGCATCTTTTGGTAGACGCGGATGAAGTTTTCTGCAAAACCAAGAGTTATGCATGCAAATGGTGCTTTTGGCAGAACGCGCACGTGGATGTCTATCAAACGACGTGCTAAGCATGCCGATGCTGCTCTTTTTAGCACCCGCGCACGCATTTGTGGGAAAACGCGTTTTAAGCATGCACATGCATCTTTTGGTAGACGCGGATGAAGTTTTCTGCAAAACCACAAGATGTGCATGCAAATGGTGCTTTTTGCAGAACGCGCACGTGGATTTCTAATAAACGACGTGCTAAGCATGCCGATGCTGCTCTTTTTAGCACCCGCGCACGGATTTGTGAGAAAACGCGTTTTAAGCATGCACATGCATCTTTTGGTAGACGCGGATGAAGTTTTCTGCAAAACCACAAGATGTGCATGCAAATGGTGCTTTTGGCAGAACGCGCACGTGGATTTCTACCAAACGACGTGCTAAGCATGCCGATGCTGCTCTTTTTAGCACCCGCGAGCGCGTTTGTGCGAAAACGCGTTTTAAGCATGCACATGCATCTTTTGGTAGACGCGGATGAAGTTTTCTGCAAAACCACAAGATGTGCATGCAAATGGTGCTTTTTGCAGAACGCGCACGTGGATTTCTACCAAACGACGTGCTAAGCATGCCGATGCTGCTCTTTTTAGCACCCGCGCACGCATTTGTGCGAAAACGCGTTTTAAGCATGCACATGCATCTTTTGGTAGACGCGGATGAAGTTTTCTGCAAAACCACAAGATGTGCATGCAAATGGTGCTTTTTGCAGAACGCGCACGTGCATTTCTACCAAACGACGTGCTAAGCTTGCCGATGCTGCTCTTTTTAGTACCCGCGCACGGATTTGTGCGAAAACGCGTTTTAAGCATGCACATGCATCTTTTGGTAGACGCGGATGAAGTTTTCTGCAAAACCACAAGATGTGCATGCAAATGGTGCTTTTGGCAGAACGCGCACGTGGATTTCTACCAAACGACGTGCTAAGCATGCCGATGCTGCTCTTTTTAGCACCCGCGCACGCATTTGTGCGAGAACGCGTTTTAAGCATGCACATGCATCTTTTGGTAGACGCGGATGAAGTTTTCTGCAAAACCACAAGATGTGCATGCAAATGGTGCTTTTTGCAGAACGCGCACGTGGATTTCTACCAAACGACGTGCTAAGCATGCCGATGCTGCTCTTTTTAGCACCCGCGCACGCATTTGTGCGAAAACGCGTTTTAAGCATGGACATGCATCTTTTGGTAGACGCGGATGAAGTTTTCTGCAAAACCACAAGATGTGCATGCAAATGGTGCTTTTTGCAGAACGCGCACGTGGATTTCTACCAAACGACGTGCTAAGCATGCCGATGCTGCTCTTTTTAGCACCCGCGCACGCATTTGTGCGAAAACGCGTTTTAAGCATGCACATGCATCTTTTGGTAGACGCGGATGAAGTTTTCTGCAAAACCACAAGATGTGCATGCAAATGGTGCTTTTTGCAGAACGCGCACGTGGATTTCTACCAAACGACGTGCTAAGCATGCCGATGCTGCTATTTTTAGCACCCGCGCACGGATTTGTGCGAAAACGCGTTTTAAGCATGCACATGCATCTTTTGGTAGACGCGGATGAAGTTTTCTGCAAAACCACAAGATGTGCATGCAAATGGTGCTTTTGGCAGAACGCGCACGTGGATTTCTACCAAACGACGTGCTAAGCATGCCGATGCTGCTCTTTTTAGCACCCGCGCACGCATTTGTGGGAAAACGCGTTTTAAGCATGCACATGCATCTTTTGGTAGACGCGGATGAAGTTTTCTGCAAAACCACAAGATGTGCATGCAAATGGTGCTTTTTGCAGAACGCGCACGTGGATTTCTACCAAACGACGTGCTAAGCATGCCGATGCTGCTCTTTTTAGCACCCGCGCACGCATTTGTGCGAAAATGCGTTTTAAGCATGCACATGCATCTTTTGGTAGACGCGGATGAAGTTTTCTGCAAAACCACAAGATGTGCATGCAAATGGTGCTTTTGGCAGAACGCGCACGTGGATTTCTACCAAACGACGTGCTAAGCATGCCGATGCTGCTCTTTTTAGCACCCGCGCACGCATTTGTGCGAAAACGCGTTTTAAGCATGCACATGCATCTTTTGGTAGACGCGGATGAAGTTTTCTGCAAAACCACAAGATGTGCATGCAAATGGTGCTTTTAGCAGAACGCGCTCGTGGATTTCTACCAAACGACGTGCTAAGCATGCCGATGCTGCTCTTTTTAGCACCCGCGCACGCATTTGTGCGAAAACGCGTTTTAAGCATGCACATGCATCTTTTGGTAGACGCGGATGAAGTTTTCTGCAAAACCACAAGATGTGCATGCAAATGGTGCTTCTTGCAGAACGCGCACGTGGATTTCTACCAAACGACGTGCTAAGCATGCCGATGCTGCTCTTTTTAGCACCCGCGCACGGATTTGTGCGAAAACGCGTTTTAAGCATGCACATGCATCTTTTGGTAGACGCGGATGAAGTTTTCTGCAAAACCACAACATGTGCATGCAAATGGTGCTTTTGGCAGAACGCGCACGTGGATTTCTACCAAACGACGTGCTAAGCATGCCGATGCTGCTCTTTTTAGCACCCGCGCACGCATTTGTGCGAAAACGCGTTTTAAGCATGGACATGCATCTTTTGGTAGACGCGGATAAAGTTTTCTGCAAAACCACAAGATGTGCATGCAAATGGTGCTTTTTGCAGAACGCGCACGTGGATTTCTACCAAACGACGTGCTAAGCATGCCGATGCTGCTCTTTTTAGCACCCGCGCACGCATTTGTGCGAAAACGCGTTTTAAGCATGCACATGCATCTTTTGGTAGACGCGGATGAAGTTTTCTGCAAAACCACAAGATGTGCATGCAAATGGTGCTTTTTGCAGAACGCGCACGTGGATTTCTACCAAACGACGTGCTAAGCATGCCGATGCTGCTCTTTTTAGCACCCGCGCACGGATTTGTGCGAAAACGCGTTTTAAGCATGCACATGCATCTTTTGGTAGACGCGGATGAAGTTTTCTGCAAAACCACAAGATGTGCATGCAAATGGTGCTTTTGGCAGAACGCGCACGTGGATTTCTACCAAACGACGTGCTAAGCATGCCGATGCTGCTCTTATCTGTCTCGCGTGTGTCATTTGTGGGAAAACGCGTTTTAAGCATGCACATGCATCTTTTAGTAGACGCGGATGAAGTTTTCTGCAAAACCACAAGATGTGCATGCAAATGGTGCTTTCTGCAGAACGCGCACGTGGATTTCTACCAAACGACGTGCTAAGCATGCCGATGCTGCTCTTTTTAGCACCCGCGCACGCATTTGTGCGAAAATGCGTTTTAAGCATGCACATGCATCTTTTGGTAGACGCGGATGAAGTTTTCTGCAAAACCACAAGATGTGCATGCAAATGGTGCTTTTTGCAGAACGCGCACGTGGATTTCTACCAAACGACGTGCTAAGCATGCCGATGCTGCTCTTTTTAGCACCCGCGCACGCATTTGTGCGAAAACGCGTTTTAAGCATGCACATGCATCTTTTGGTAGACGCGGATGAAGTTTTCTGCAAAACCACTAGATGTGCATGCAAATGGTGCTTTTTGCAGAACGCGCACGTGGATTTCTACCAAACGACGTGCTAAGCATGCCGATGCTGCTCTTTTTAGCACCCGCGCACGGATTTGTGCGAAAACGCGTTTTAAGCATGCACATGCATCTTTTGGTAGACGCGGATGAAGTTTTCTGCAAAACCACAAGATGTGCATGCAAATGGTGCTTTTTGCAGAACGCGCACGTGGATTTCTACCAAACGACGTGCTAAGCATGCCGATGCTGCTCTTTTTAGCACCCGCGCACGCATTTGTGCGAAAACGCGTTTTAAGCATGCACATGCATCTTTTGGTAGACGCGGATGAAGTTTTCTGCAAAACCACAAGATGTGCATGCAAATGGTGCTTTTTGCAGAACGCGCACGTGGATTTCTACCAAACGACGTGCTAAGCATGCCGATGCTGCTATTTTTAGCACCCGCGCACGCATTTGTGCGAAAACGCGTTTTAAGCATGCAGATGCATCTTGGTAGACGCGGATGAAGTTTTCTGCAAAACCACAAGATGTGCATGCAAATGGTGCTTTTTGCAGAACGCGCACGTGGATTTCTACCAAACGACGTGCTAAGCATGCCGATGCTGCTCTTTTTAGCACCCGCGCACGCATTTGTGCGAAAACGCGTTTTAAGCATGCACATGCATCTTTTGGTAGACGCGGATGAAGTTTTCTGCAAAACCACAAGATGTGCATGCAAATGGTGCTTTTTGCAGAACGCGCACGTGGATTTCTACCAAACGACGTGCTAAGCATGCCGATGCTGCTCTTTTTAGCACCCGCGCACGGATTTGTGCGAAAACGCGTTTTAAGCATGCACATGCATCTTTTGGTAGACGCGGATGAAGTTTTCTGCAAAACCACAAGATGTGCATGCAAATGGTGCTTTTGGCAGAACGCGCACGTGGATGTCCATCAAACGACGTGCTAAGCATGCCGATGCTGCTCTTTTTAGCACCCGCGCACGCATTTGTGCGAAAACGCGTTTTAAGCATGCACATGCATCTTTTGGTAGACGCGGATGAAGTTTTCTGCAAAACCACAAGATGTGCATGCAAATGGTGCTTTTTGCAGAACGCGCTCGTGGATTTCTACCAAACGACGTGCAAAGCATGCCGATGCTGCTCTTTTTAGCACCCGCGCACGCATTTGTGCGAAAACGCGTTTTAAGCATGCACATGCATCTTTTGGTAGACGCGGATGAAGTTTTCTGCAAAACCACAAGATGTGCATGCAAATGGTGCTTTTTGCAGAACGCGCTCGTGGATTTCTACCAAACGACGTGCTAAGCATGCCGATGCTGCTCTTTTTAGCACTCGCGCACGCATTTGTGCGAAAACGCGTTTTAAGCATGCACATGCATCTTTTGGTAGACGCGGATGAAGTTTTCTGCAAAACCACAAGATGTGCATGCAAATCGTGCTTTTTGCAGAACGCGCACGTGGATTTCTACCAAACGACGTGCTAAGCATGCCGATGCTGCTATTTTTAGCACCCGCGCACGCATTTGTGCGAAAACGCGTTTTAAGCATGCACATGCATCTTGGTAGACGCGGATGAAGTTTTCTGCAAAACCACAAGATGTGCATGCAAATGGTGCTTTTTGCAGAACGCGCACGTGGATTTCTACCAAACGACGTGCTAAGCATGCCGATGCTGCTCTTTTTAGCACCCGCGCACGCATTTGTGCGAAACGCGTTTTAAGCATGCACATGCATCTTTTGGTAGACGCGGATGAAGTTTTCTGCAAAACCACAAGATGTGCATGCAAATGGTGCTTTTTTGCAGAACGCGCACGTGGATATCCATCAAACGACGTGCTAAGCATGCCGATGCTGCTCTTTTTAGCACCCGCGCACGCATTTGTGCGAAAACGCGTTTTAAGCATGCACATGCATCTTTGGTAGACGCGGATGAAGTTTTCTGCAAAACCACAAGATGTGCATGCAAATGGTGCTTTTTGCAGAACGCGCTCGTGGATTTCTACCAAACGACGTGCAAAGCATGCCGATGCTGCTCTTTTTAGCACCCGCGCACGCATTTGTGCGAAAACGCGTTTTAAGCATGCACATGCATCTTTTGGTAGACGCGGATGAAGTTTTCTGCAAAACCACAAGATGTGCATGCAAATGGTGCTTTTTGCAGAACGCGCTCGTGGATTTCTACCAAACGACGTGCTAAGCATGCCGATGCTGCTCTTTTTAGCACTCGCGCACGCATTTGTGCGAAAACGCGTTTTAAGCATGCACATGCATCTTTTGGTAGACGCGGATGAAGTTTTCTGCAAAACCACAAGATGTGCATGCAAATCGTGCTTTTTGCAGAACGCGTACGTGGATTTCTACCAAACGACGTGCTAAGCATGCCGATGCTGCTCTTTTTAGCACCCGCGCACGGATTTGTGCGAAAACGCGTTTTAAGCATGCACATGCATCTTTTGGTAGACGCGGATGAAGTTTTCTGCAAAACCACAAGATGTGCATGCAAATGGTGCTTTTTGCAGAACGCGCACGTGGATTTCTACCAAACGACGTGCTAAGCATGCCGATGCTGTTCTTTTTAGCACCCGAGCACGGATTTGTGCGAAAACGCGTTTTAAGCATGCACATGCATCTTTTGGTATACGCGGATGAAGTTTTCATCAAAACCACAAGATGTGCATGCAAATGGTGCTTTTGGCAGAACGCGCACGTGGATGTCCATCAAACGACGTGCTAAGCATGCCGATGCTGCTCTTTTTAGCACCCGTGCACGCATTTGTGCGAAAACGCGTTTTAAGCATGCACATGCATCTTTTGGTAGACGCGGATGAAGTTTTCTGCAAAACCACAAGATGTGCATGCAAATGGTGATTTTTGCAGAACGCGCTCGTGGATTTCTACCAAACGACGTGCAAAGCATGCCGATGCTGCTCTTTTTAGCACCCGCGCACGCATTTGTGCGAAAACGCGTTTTAAGCATGCACATGCATCTTTTGGTAGACGCGGATGAAGTTTTCTGCAAAACCACAAGATGTGCATGCAAATGGTGCTTTTTGCAGAACGCGCTCGTGGATTTCTACCAAACGACGTGCTAAGCATGCCGATGCTGCTCTTTTTAGCACTCGCGCACGCATTTGTGCGAAAACGCGTTTTAAGCATGCACATGCATCTTTTGGTAGACGCGGATGAAGTTTTCTGCAAAACCACAAGATGTGCATGCAAATCGTGCTTTTTGCAGAACGCGCACGTGGACTTCAACCAAACGACGTGCTAAGCATGCCGATGCTGCTCTTTTTAGCACCCGCGCACGGATTTGTGCGAAAACGCGTTTTAAGCATGCACATGCATCTTTTGGTAGACGCGGATGAAGTTTTCTGCAAAACCACAAGATGTGCATGCAAATGGTGCTTTTGGCAGAACGCGCACGTGGATTTCTACCAAACGACGTGCTAAGCATGCCGATGCTGCTCTTTTTAGCACCCGCGCACGCATTTGTGCGAAAACGCGTTTTAAGCATGCACATGCATCTTTTGGTAGACGCGGATGAAGTTTTCTGCAAAACCACAACATGTGCATGCAAATGGTGCTTTTGGCAGAACGCGCACGTGGATTTCTACCAAACGACGTGCTAAGCATGCCGATGCTGCTCTTTTTAGCACCCGCGCACGCATTTGTGCGAAAACGCGTTTTAAGCATGCACATGCATCTTTTGGTAGACGCGGATGAAGTTTTCTGCAAAACCACTAGATGTGCATGCAAATGGTGCTTTTTGCAGAACGCGCTCGTGGATTTCTACCAAACGACGTGCTAAGCATGCCGATGCTGCTCTTTTTAGCACCCGCACACGCATTTGTGCGAAAACGCGTTTTAAGCATGCACATGCATCTTTTGGTAGACGCGGATGAAGTTTTCTGCAAAACCACAAGATGTGCATGCAAATGGTGCTTTTTCCAGAACGCGCACGTGGATTTCTACCAAACGACGTGCTAAGCATGCCGATGCTGCTCTTTTTAGCACCCGCGCACGCATTTGTGCGAAAACGCGTTTTAAGCATGCACATGCATCTTTTGGTAGACGCGGATGAAGTTTTCTGCAAAACCACAAGATGTGCATGCAAATGGTGCTTTTTGCAGAACGCGCACGTGGATTTCTACCAAACGACGTGCTAAGCTTGCCGATGCTGCTCTTTTTAGCACCCGCGCACGGATTTGTGCGAAAACGCGTTTTAAGCATGCACATGCATCTTTTGGTAGACGCGGATGAAGTTTTCTGCAAAACCACAAGATGTGCATGCAAATGGTGCTTTTGGCAGAACGCGCACGTGGATTTCTACCAAACGACGTGCTAAGCATGCCGATGCTGCTCTTTTTAGCACCCGCGCACGCATTTGTGCGAAAACGCGTTTTAAGCATGCACATGCATCTTTTGGTAGACGCGGATGAAGTTTTCTGCAAAACCACAAGATGTGCATGCAAATGGTGCTTTTGGCAGAACGCGCACGTGGATTTCTACCAAACGACGTGCAAAGCATGCCGATGCTGCTCTTTTTAGCACCCGCGCACGCATTTGTGCGAAAACGCGTTTTAAGCATGCACATGCACTTTTTGGTAGACGCGGATGAAGTTTTCTGCAAAACCACAAGATGTGCATGCAAATGGTGCTTTTTGCAGAACGCGCTCGTGGATTTCTACCAAACGACGTGCTAAGCATGCCGATGCTGCTCTTTTTAGCACTCGCGCAGGCATTTGTGCGAAAACGCGTTTTAAGCATGCACATGCATCTTTTGGTAGACGCGGATGAAGTTTTCTGCAAAACCACAAGATGTGCATGCAAATGGTGCTTTTTGCAGAACGCGCACGTGGATTTCTACCAAACGACGTGCTAAGCATGCCGATGCTGCTCTTTTTAGCACCCGCGCACGCATTTGTGCGAAAACGCGTTTTAAGCATGCACATGCATCTTTTGGTAGACGCGGATGAAGTTTTCTGCAAAACCACAAGATGTGCATGCAAATGGTGCTTTTTGCAGAACGCGCTCGTGGATTTCTACCAAACGACGTGCTAAGCATGCCGATGCTGCTCTTTTTAGCACTCGCGCACGCATTTGTGCGAAAACGCGTTTTAAGCATGCACATGCATCTTTTGGTAGACGCGGATGAAGTTTTCTGCAAAACCACAAGATGTGCATGCAAATCGTGCTTTTTGCAGAACGCGCACGTGGATTTCTACCAAACGACGTGCTAAGCATGCCGATGCTGCTATTTTTAGCACCCGCGCACGCATTTGTGCGAAAACGCGTTTTAAGCATGCACATGCATCTTGGTAGACGCGGATGAAGTTTTCTGCAAAACCACAAGATGTGCATGCAAATGGTGCTTTTTGCAGAACGCGCACGTGGATTTCTACCAAACGACGTGCTAAGCATGCCGATGCTGCTCTTTTTAGCACCCGCGCACGCATTTGTGCGAAAACGCGTTTTAAGCATGCACATGCATCTTTTGGTAGACGCGGATGAAGTTTTCTGCAAAACCACAAGATGTGCATGCAAATGGTGCTTTTTTGCAGAACGCGCACGTGGATGTCCATCAAACGACGTGCTAAGCATGCCGATGCTGCTCTTTTTAGCACCCGCGCACGCATTTGTGCGAAAACGCGTTTTAAGCATGCACATGCATCTTTGGTAGACGCGGATGAAGTTTTCTGCAAAACCACAAGATGTGCATGCAAATGGTGCTTTTTGCAGAACGCGCTCGTGGATTTCTACCAAACGACGTGCAAAGCATGCCGATGCTGCTCTTTTTAGCACCCGCGCACGCATTTGTGCGAAAACGCGTTTTAAGCATGCACATGCATCTTTTGGTAGACGCGGATGAAGTTTTCTGCAAAACCACAAGATGTGCATGCAAATGGTGCTTTTTGCAGAACGCGCTCGTGGATTTCTACCAAACGACGTGCTAAGCATGCCGATGCTGCTCTTTTTAGCACTCGCGCACGCATTTGTGCGAAAACGCGTTTTAAGCATGCACATGCATCTTTTGGTAGACGCGGATGAAGTTTTCTGCAAAACCACAAGATGTGCATGCAAATCGTGCTTTTTGCAGAACGCGTACGTGGATTTCTACCAAACGACGTGCTAAGCATGCCGATGCTGCTCTTTTTAGCACCCGCGCACGGATTTGTGCGAAAACGCGTTTTAAGCATGCACATGCATCTTTTGGTAGACGCGGATGAAGTTTTCTGCAAAACCACAAGATGTGCATGCAAATGGTGCTTTTTGCAGAACGCGCACGTGGATTTCTACCAAACGACGTGCTAAGCATGCCGATGCTGCTCTTTTTAGCACCCGAGCACGGATTTGTGCGAAAACGCGTTTTAAGCATGCACATGCATCTTTTGGTATACGCGGATGAAGTTTTCTGCAAAACCACAAGATGTGCATGCAAATGGTGCTTTTGGCAGAACGCGCACGTGGATGTCCATCAAACGACGTGCTAAGCATGCCGATGCTGCTCTTTTTAGCACCCGCGCACGCATTTGTGCGAAAACGCGTTTTAAGCATGCACATGCATCTTTTGGTAGACGCGGATGAAGTTTTCTGCAAAACCACAAGATGTGCATGCAAATGGTGCTTTTTGCAGAACGCGCTCGTGGATTTCTACCAAACGACGTGCAAAGCATGCCGATGGTGCTCTTTTTAGCACCCGCGCACGCATTTGTGCGAAAACGCGTTTTAAGCATGCACATGCATCTTTTGGTAGACGCGGATGAAGTTTTCTGCAAAACCACAAGATGTGCATGCAAATGGTGCTTTTTGCAGAACACGCTCGTGGATTTCTACCAAACGACGTGCTAAGCATGCCGATGCTGCTCTTTTTAGCACTCGCGCACGCATTTGTGCGAAAACGCGTTTTAAGCATGCACATGCATCTTTTGGTAGACGCGGATGAAGTTTTCTGCAAAACCACAAGATGTGCATGCAAATCGTGCTTTTTGCAGAACGCGCACGTGGACTTCAACCAAACGACGTGCTAAGCATGCCGATGCTGCTCTTTTTAGCACCCGCGCACGGATTTGTGCGAAAACGCGTTTTAAGCATGCACATGCATCTTTTGGTAGACGCGGATGAAGTTTTCTGCAAAACCACAAGATGTGCATGCAAATGGTGCTTTTGGCAGAACGCGCACGTGGATTTCTACCAAACGACGTGCTAAGCATGCCGATGCTGCTCTTTTTAGCACCCGCGCACGCATTTGTGCGAAAACGCGTTTTAAGCATGCACATGCATCTTTTGGTAGACGCGGATGAAGTTTTCTGCAAAACCACAACATGTGCATGCAAATGGTGCTTTTGGCAGAACGCGCACGTGGATTTCTACCAAACGACGTGCTAAGCATGCCGATGCTGCTCTTTTTAGCACCCGCGCACGCATTTGTGCGAAAACGCGTTTTAAGCATGCACATGCATCTTTTGGTAGACGCGGATGAAGTTTTCTGCAAAACCACTAGATGTGCATGCAAATGGTGCTTTTTGCAGAACGCGCTCGTGGATTTCTACCAAACGACGTGCTAAGCATGCCGATGCTGCTCTTTTTAGCACCCGCACACGCATTTGTGCGAAAACGCGTTTTAAGCATGCACATGCATCTTTTGGTAGACGCGGATGAAGTTTTCTGCAAAACCACAAGATGTGCATGCAAATGGTGCTTTTTCCAGAACGCGCACGTGGATTTCTACCAAACGACGTGCTAAGCATGCCGATGCTGCTCTTTTTAGCACCCGCGCACGCATTTGTGCGAAAACGCGTTTTAAGCATGCACATGCATCTTTTGGTAGACGCGGATGAAGTTTTCTGCAAAACCACAAGATGTGCATGCAAATGGTGCTTTTTGCAGAACGCGCACGTGGATTTCTACCAAACGACGTGCTAAGCTTGCCGATGCTGCTCTTTTTAGCACCCGCGCACGGATTTGTGCGAAAACGCGTTTTAAGCATGCACATGCATCTTTTGGTAGACGCGGATGAAGTTTTCTGCAAAACCACAAGATGTGCATGCAAATGGTGCTTTTGGCAGAACGCGCACGTGGATTTCTACCAAACGACGTGCTAAGCATGCCGATGCTGCTCTTTTTAGCACCCGCGCACGCATTTGTGCGAAAACGCGTTTTAAGCATGCACATGCATCTTTTGGTAGACGCGGATGAAGTTTTCTGCAAAACCACAAGATGTGCATGCAAATGGTGCTTTTGGCAGAACGCGCACGTGGATTTCTACCAAACGACGTGCAAAGCATGCCGATGCTGCTCTTTTTAGCACCCGCGCACGCATTTGTGCGAAAACGCGTTTTAAGCATGCACATGCACTTTTTGGTAGACGCGGATGAAGTTTTCTGCAAAACCACAAGATGTGCATGCAAATGGTGCTTTTTGCAGAACGCGCTCGTGGATTTCTACCAAACGACGTGCTAAGCATGCCGATGCTGCTCTTTTTAGCACTCGCGCAGGCATTTGTGCGAAAACGCGTTTTAAGCATGCACATGCATCTTTTGGTAGACGCGGATGAAGTTTTCTGCAAAACCACAAGATGTGCATGCAAATGGTGCTTTTTGCAGAACGCGCTCGTGGATTTCTACCAAACGACGTGCAAAGCATGCCGATGCTGCTCTTTTTAGCACCCGCGCACGCATTTGTGCGAAAACGCGTTTTAAGCATGCACATGCATCTTTTGGTAGACGCGGATGAAGTTTTCTGCAAAACCACAAGATGTGCATGCAAATGGTGCTTTTTGCAGAACGCGCTCGTGGATTTCTACCAAACGACGTGCTAAGCATGCCGATGCTGCTCTTTTTAGCACTCGCGCACGCATTTGTGCGAAAACGCGTTTTAAGCATGCACATGCATCTTTTGGTAGACGCGGATGAAGTTTTCTGCAAAACCACAAGATGTGCATGCAAATCGTGCTTTTTGCAGAACGCGCACGTGGATTTCTACCAAACGACGTGCTAAGCATGCCGATGCTGCTCTTTTTAGCACCCGCGCACGCATTTGTGCGAAAACGCGTTTTAAGCATGCACATGCATCTTTTGGTAGACGCGGATGAAGTTTTCTGCAAAACCACAAGATGTGCATGCAAATGGTGCTTTTTGCAGAACGCGCACGTGGATTTCTACCAAACGACGTGCTAAGCATGCCGATGCTGCTCTTTTTAGCACCCGCGCACAGATTTGTGCGAAAACGCGTTTTAAGCATGCACATGCATCTTTTGGTAGACGCGGATGAAGTTTTCTGCAAAACCACAAGATGTGCATGCAAATGGTGCTTTTTGCAGAACGCGCTCGTGGATTTCTACCAAACGACGTGCTAAGCATGCCGATGCTGCTCTTTTTAGCACCCGCACACGCATTTGTGCGAAAACGCGTTTTAAGCATGCACATGCATCTTTTGGTAGACGCGGATGAAGTTTTCTGCAAAACCACAAGATGTGCATGCAAATGGTGCTTTTTCCAGAACGCGCACGTGGATTTCTACCAAACGACGTGCTAAGCATGCCGATGCTGCCCTTTTTAGCACCCGCGCACGCATTTGTGCGAAAACGCGTTTTAAGCATGCACATGCATCTTTTGGTAGACGCGGATGAAGTTTTCTGCAAAACCACAAGATGTGCATGCAAATGGTGCTTTTTGCAGAACGCGCACGTGGATTTCTACCAAACGACGTGCTAAGCTTGCCGATGCTGCTCTTTTTAGCACCCGCGCACGGATTTGTGCGAAAACGCGTTTTAAGCATGCACATGCATCTTTTGGTAGACGCGGATGAAGTTTTCTGCAAAACCACAAGATGTGCATGCAAATGGTGCTTTTGGCAGAACGCGCACGTGGATTTCTACCAAACGACGTGCTAAGCATGCCGATGCTGCTCTTTTTAGCACCCGCGCACGCATTTGTGCGAAAACGCGTTTTAAGCATGCACATGCATCTTTTGGTAGACGCGGATGAAGTTTTCTGCAAAACCACAAGATGTGCATGCAAATGGTGCTTTTTGCAGAACGCGCACGTGGATTTCTACCAAACGACGTGCTAAGCATGCCGATGCTGCTCTTTTTAGCACCCGCGCACGGATTTGTGCGAAAACGCGTTTTAAGCACGCACATGCATCTTTTGGTAGACGCGGATGAAGTTTTCTGCAAAACCACAAGATGTGCATGCAAATGGTGCTTTTTGCAGAACGCGCACGTGGATTTCTACCAAACGACGTGCTAAGCATGCCGATGCTGCTCTTTTTAGCACCCGCGCACGGATTTGTGCGAAAACGCGTTTTAAGCATGCACTTGCATCTTTTGGTAGACGCGGATGAAGTTTTCTGCAAAACCACAAGATGTGCATGCAAATGGTGCTTTTTGCAGAACGCGCACGTGGATTTCTACCAAACGACGTGCTAAGCATGCCGATGCTGCTCATTTTAGCACCCGCGCACGCATTTGTGCGAAAACGCGTTTTAAGCATGCACATGCATCTTTTGGTAGACGCGGATGAAGTTTTCTGCAAAACCACAAGATGTGCATGCAAATGGTGCTTTTTGCAGAACGCGCACGTGGATTTCTACCAAACGATGTGCTAAGCATGCCGACGCTGCTATTTTTAGCACCCGCGCACGCATTTGTGCGAAAACGCGTTTTAAGCATGCACATGCATCTTGGTAGACGCGGATGAAGTTTTCTGCAAAACCACAAGATGTGCATGCAAATGGTGCTTTTTGCAGAACGCGCACGTGGATTTCTACCAAACGACGTGCTAAGCATGCCGATGCTGCTCTTTTTAGCACCCGCGCACGCATTTGTGCGAAAACGCGTTTTAAGCATGCACATGCATCTTTTGGTAGACGCGGATGAAGTTTTCTGCAAAACCACAAGATGTGCATGCAAATGGTGCTTTTTGCAGAACGCGCACGTGGATTTCTACCAAACGACGTGCTAAGCATGCCGATGCTGCTCTTTTTAGCACCCGCGCACGGATTTGTGCGAAAACGCGTTTTAAGCATGCACATGCATCTTTTGGTAGACGTGGATGAAGTTTTCTGCAAAACCACAAGATGTGCATGCAAATGGTGCTTTTGGCAGAACGCGCACGTGGATGTCCATCAAACGACGTGCTAAGCATGCCGATGCTGCTCTTTTTAGCACCCGCGCACGCATTTGTGCGAAAACGCGTTTTAAGCATGCACATGCATCTTTTGGTAGACGCGGATGAAGTTTTCTGCAAAACCACAAGATGTGCATGCAAATGGTGCTTTTTGCAGAACGCGCTCGTGGATTTCTACCAAACGACGTGCAAAGCATGCCGATGCTGCTCTTTTTAGCACCCGCGCACGCATTTGTGCGAAAACGCGTTTTAAGCATGCACATGCATCTTTTGGTAGACGCGGATGAAGTTTTCTGCAAAACCACAAGATGTGCATGCAAATGGTGCTTTTTGCAGAACGCGCTCGTGGATTTCTACCAAACGACGTGCTAAGCATGCCGATGCTGCTCTTTTTAGCACTCGCGCACGCATTTGTGCGAAAACGCGTTTTAAGCATGCACATGCATCTTTTGGTAGACGCGGATGAAGTTTTCTGCAAAACCACAAGATGTGCATGCAAATCGTGCTTTTTGCAGAACGCGCACGTGGATTTCTACCAAACGACGTGCTAAGCATGCCGATGCTGCTCTTTTTAGCACCCGCGCACGCATTTGTGCGAAAACGCGTTTTAAGCATGCACATGCATCTTTTGGTAGACGCGGATGAAGTTTTCTGCAAAACCACAAGATGTGCATGCAAATGGTGCTTTTTGCAGAACGCGCACGTGGATTTCTACCAAACGACGTGCTAAGCATGCCGATGCTGCTATTTTTAGCACCCGCGCACGCATTTGTGCGAAAACGCGTTTTAAGCATGCACATGCATCTTGGTAGACGCGGATGAAGTTTTCTGCAAAACCACAAGATGTGCATGCAAATGGTGCTTTTTGCAGAACGCGCACGTGGATTTCTACCAAACGACGTGCTAAGCATGCCGATGCTGCTCTTTTTAGCACCCGCGCACGCATTTGTGCGAAAACGCGTTTTAAGCATGCACATGCATCTTTTGGTAGACGCGGATGAAGTTTTCTGCAAAACCACAAGATGTGCATGCAAATGGTGCTTTTTTGCAGAACGCGCACGTGGATGTCCATCAAACGACGTGCTAAGCATGCCGATGCTGCTCTTTTTAGCACCCGCGCACGCATTTGTGCGAAAACGCGTTTTAAGCATGCACATGCATCTTTTGGTAGACGCGGATGAAGTTTTCTGCAAAACCACAAGATGTGCATGCAAATGGTGCTTTTTGCAGAACGCGCTCGTGGATTTCTACCAAACGACGTGCAAAGCATGCCGATGCTGCTCTTTTTAGCACCCGCGCACGCATTTGTGCGAAAACGCGTTTTAAGCATGCACATGCATCTTTTGGTAGACGCGGATGAAGTTTTCTGCAAAACCACAAGATGTGCATGCAAATGGTGCTTTTTGCAGAACGCGCTCGTGGATTTCTACCAAACGACGTGCTAAGCATGCCGATGCTGCTCTTTTTAGCACTCGCGCACGCATTTGTGCGAAAACGCGTTTTAAGCATGCACATGCATCTTTTGGTAGACGCGGATGAAGTTTTCTGCAAAACCACAAGATGTGCATGCAAATGGTGCTTTTTGCAGAACGCGCACGTGGATTTCTACCAAACGACGTGCTAAGCATGCCGATGCTGCTATTTTTAGCACCCGCGCACGCATTTGTGCGAAAACGCGTTTTAAGCATGCACATGCATCTTGGTAGACGCGGATGAAGTTTTCTGCAAAACCACAAGATGTGCATGCAAATGGTGCTTTTTGCAGAACGCGCACGTGGATGTCCATCAAACGACGTGCTAAGCATGCCGATGCTGCTCTTTTTAGCACCCGCGCACGCATTTGTGCGAAAACGCGTTTTAAGCATGCACATGCATCTTTTGGTAGACGCGGATGAAGTTTTCTGCAAAACCACAAGATGTGCATGCAAATGGTGCTTTTTGCAGAACGCGCACGTGGATTTCTACCAAACGACGTGCTAAGCATGCCGATGCTGCTCTTTTTAGCACCCGCGCACGGATTTGTGCGAAAACGCGTTTTAAGCATGCACATGCATCTTTTGGTAGACGCGGATGAAGTTTTCTGCAAAACCACAAGATGTGCATGCAAATGGTGCTTTTGGCAGAACGCGCACGTGGATGTCCATCAAACGACGTGCTAAGCATGCCGATGCTGCTCTTTTTAGCACCCGCGCACGCATTTGTGCGAAAACGCGTTTTAAGCATGCACATGCATCTTTTGGTAGACGCGGATGAAGTTTTCTGCAAAACCACAAGATGTGCATGCAAATGGTGCTTTTTGCAGAACGCGCTCGTGGATTTCTACCAAACGACGTGCAAAGCATGCCGATGCTGCTCTTTTTAGCACCCGCGCACGCATTTGTGCGAAAACGCGTTTTAAGCATGCACATGCATCTTTTGGTAGACGCGGATGAAGTTTTCTGCAAAACCACAAGATGTGCATGCAAATGGTGCTTTTTGCAGAACGCGCTCGTGGATTTCTACCAAACGACGTGCTAAGCATGCCGATGCTGCTCTTTTTAGCACTCGCGCACGCATTTGTGCGAAAACGCGTTTTAAGCATGCACATGCATCTTTTGGTAGACGCGGATGAAGTTTTCTGCAAAACCACAAGATGTGCATGCAAATCGTGCTTTTTGCAGAACGCGCACGTGGATTTCTACCAAACGACGTGCTAAGCATGCCGATGCTGCTCTTTTTAGCACCCGCGCACGCATTTGTGCGAAAACGCGTTTTAAGCATGCACATGCATCTTTTGGTAGACGCGGATGAAGTTTTCTGCAAAACCACAAGATGTGCATGCAAATGGTGCTTTTTGCAGAACGCGCACGTGGATTTCTACCAAACGACGTGCTAAGCATGCCGATGCTGCTATTTTTAGCACCCGCGCACGCATTTGTGCGAAAACGCGTTTTAAGCATGCACATGCATCTTGGTAGACGCGGATGAAGTTTTCTGCAAAACCACAAGATGTGCATGCAAATGGTGCTTTTTGCAGAACGCGCACGTGGATTTCTACCAAACGACGTGCTAAGCATGCCGATGCTGCTCTTTTTAGCACCCGCGCACGCATTTGTGCGAAAACGCGTTTTAAGCATGCACATGCATCTTTTGGTAGACGCGGATGAAGTTTTCTGCAAAACCACAAGATGTGCATGCAAATGGTGCTTTTTGCAGAACGCGCTCGTGGATTTCTACTAAACGACGTGCTAAGCATGCCGATGCTGCTCTTTTTAGCACCCGCGCACGCATTTGTGCGAAAACGCGTTTTAAGCATGCACATGCATCTTTTGGTAGACGCGGATGAAGTTTTCTGCAAAACCACAAGATGTGCATGCAAATGGTGCTTTTTGCAGAACGCGCACGTGGATTTCTACCAAACGACGTGCTAAGCATGCCGATGCTGCTCTTTTTAGCACCCGCGCACGGATTTGTGCGAAAACGCGTTTTAAGCATGCACATGCATCTTTTGGTAGACGCGGATGAAGTTTTCTGCAAAACCACAAGATGTGCATGCAAATGGTGCTTTTTGCAGAACGCGCACGTGGATTTCTACCAAACGACGTGCTAAGCATGCCGATGCTGCTCTTTTTAGCACCCGCGCACGGATTTGTGCGAAAACGCGTTTTAAGCATGCACTTGCATCTTTTGGTAGACGCGGATGAAGTTTTCTGCAAAACCACAAGATGTGCATGCAAATGGTGCTTTTTGCAGAACGCGCACGTGGATTTCTACCAAACGACGTGCTAAGCATGCCGATGCTGCTCATTTTAGCACCCGCGCACGCATTTGTGCGAAAACGCGTTTTAAGCATGCACATGCATCTTTTGGTAGACGCGGATGAAGTTTTCTGCAAAACCACAAGATGTGCATGCAAATGGTGCTTTTTGCAGAACGCGCACGTGGATTTCTACCAAACGATGTGCTAAGCATGCCGACGCTGCTATTTTTAGCACCCGCGCACGCATTTGTGCGAAAACGCGTTTTAAGCATGCACATGCATCTTGGTAGACGCGGATGAAGTTTTCTGCAAAACCACAAGATGTGCATGCAAATGGTGCTTTTTGCAGAACGCGCACGTGGATTTCTACCAAACGACGTGCTAAGCATGCCGATGCTGCTCTTTTTAGCACCCCGCGCACGCATTTGTGCGAAAACGCGTTTTAAGCATGCACATGCATCTTTTGGTAGACGCGGATGAAGTTTTCTGCAAAACCACAAGATGTGCATGCAAATGGTGCTTTTTGCAGAACGCGCACGTGGATTTCTACCAAACGACGTGCTAAGCATGCCGATGCTGCTCTTTTTAGCACCCGCGCACGGATTTGTGCGAAAACGCGTTTTAAGCATGCACATGCATCTTTTGGTAGACGTGGATGAAGTTTTCTGCAAAACCACAAGATGTGCATGCAAATGGTGCTTTTGGCAGAACGCGCACGTGGATGTCCATCAAACGACGTGCTAAGCATGCCGATGCTGCTCTTTTTAGCACCCGCGCACGCATTTGTGCGAAAACGCGTTTTAAGCATGCACATGCATCTTTTGGTAGACGCGGATGAAGTTTTCTGCAAAACCACAAGATGTGCATGCAAATGGTGCTTTTTGCAGAACGCGCTCGTGGATTTCTACCAAACGACGTGCAAAGCATGCCGATGCTGCTCTTTTTAGCACCCGCGCACGCATTTGTGCGAAAACGCGTTTTAAGCATGCACATGCATCTTTTGGTAGACGCGGATGAAGTTTTCTGCAAAACCACAAGATGTGCATGCAAATGGTGCTTTTTGCAGAACGCGCTCGTGGATTTCTACCAAACGACGTGCTAAGCATGCCGATGCTGCTCTTTTTAGCACTCGCGCACGCATTTGTGCGAAAACGCGTTTTAAGCATGCACATGCATCTTTTGGTAGACGCGGATGAAGTTTTCTGCAAAACCACAAGATGTGCATGCAAATCGTGCTTTTTGCAGAACGCGCACGTGGATTTCTACCAAACGACGTGCTAAGCATGCCGATGCTGCTCTTTTTAGCACCCGCGCACGCATTTGTGCGAAAACGCGTTTTAAGCATGCACATGCATCTTTTGGTAGACGCGGATGAAGTTTTCTGCAAAACCACAAGATGTGCATGCAAATGGTGCTTTTTGCAGAACGCGCACGTGGATTTCTACCAAACGACGTGCTAAGCATGCCGATGCTGCTATTTTTAGCACCCGCGCACGCATTTGTGCGAAAACGCGTTTTAAGCATGCACATGCATCTTGGTAGACGCGGATGAAGTTTTCTGCAAAACCACAAGATGTGCATGCAAATGGTGCTTTTTGCAGAACGCGCACGTGGATTTCTACCAAACGACGTGCTAAGCATGCCGATGCTGCTCTTTTTAGCACCCGCGCACGCATTTGTGCGAAAACGCGTTTTAAGCTTGCACATGCATCTTTTGGTAGACGCGGATGAAGTTTTCTGCAAAACCACAAGATGTGCATGCAAATGGTGCTTTTTTGCAGAACGCGCACGTGGATGTCCATCAAACGACGTGCTAAGCATGCCGATGCTGCTCTTTTTAGCACCCGCGCACGCATTTGTGCGAAAACGCGTTTTAAGCATGCACATGCATCTTTTGGTAGACGCGGATGAAGTTTTCTGCAAAACCACAAGATGTGCATGCAAATGGTGCTTTTTGCAGAACGCGCTCGTGGATTTCTACCAAACGACGTGCAAAGCATGCCGATGCTGCTCTTTTTAGCACCCGCGCACGCATTTGTGCGAAAACGCGTTTTAAGCATGCACATGCATCTTTTGGTAGACGCGGATGAAGTTTTCTGCAAAACCACAAGATGTGCATGCAAATGGTGCTTTTTGCAGAACGCGCTCGTGGATTTCTACCAAACGACGTGCTAAGCATGCCGATGCTGCTCTTTTTAGCACTCGCGCACGCATTTGTGCGAAAACGCGTTTTAAGCATGCACATGCATCTTTTGGTAGACGCGGATGAAGTTTTCTGCAAAACCACAAGATGTGCATGCAAATGGTGCTTTTTGCAGAACGCGCACGTGGATTTCTACCAAACGACGTGCTAAGCATGCCGATGCTGCTATTTTTAGCACCCGCGCACGCATTTGTGCGAAAACGCGTTTTAAGCATGCACATGCATCTTGGTAGACGCGGATGAAGTTTTCTGCAAAACCACAAGATGTGCATGCAAATGGTGCTTTTTGCAGAACGCGCACGTGGATGTCCATCAAACGACGTGCTAAGCATGCCGATGCTGCTCTTTTTAGCACCCGCGCACGCATTTGTGCGAAAACGCGTTTTAAGCATGCACATGCATCTTTTGGTAGACGCGGATGAAGTTTTCTGCAAAACCACAAGATGTGCATGCAAATGGTGCTTTTTGCAGAACGCGCACGTGGATTTCTACCAAACGACGTGCTAAGCATGCCGATGCTGCTCTTTTTAGCACCCGCGCACGGATTTGTGCGAAAACGCGTTTTAAGCATGCACATGCATCTTTTGGTAGACGCGGATGAAGTTTTCTGCAAAACCACAAGATGTGCATGCAAATGGTGCTTTTGGCAGAACGCGCACGTGGATGTCCATCAAACGACGTGCTAAGCATGCCGATGCTGCTCTTTTTAGCACCCGCGCACGCATTTGTGCGAAAACGCGTTTTAAGCATGCACATGCATCTTTTGGTAGACGCGGATGAAGTTTTCTGCAAAACCACAAGATGTGCATGCAAATGGTGCTTTTTGCAGAACGCGCTCGTGGATTTCTACCAAACGACGTGCAAAGCATGCCGATGCTGCTCTTTTTAGCACCCGCGCACGCATTTGTGCGAAAACGCGTTTTAAGCATGCACATGCATCTTTTGGTAGACGCGGATGAAGTTTTCTGCAAAACCACAAGATGTGCATGCAAATGGTGCTTTTTGCAGAACGCGCTCGTGGATTTCTACCAAACGACGTGCTAAGCATGCCGATGCTGCTCTTTTTAGCACTCGCGCACGCATTTGTGCGAAAACGCGTTTTAAGCATGCACATGCATCTTTTGGTAGACGCGGATGAAGTTTTCTGCAAAACCACAAGATGTGCATGCAAATCGTGCTTTTTGCAGAACGCGCACGTGGATTTCTACCAAACGACGTGCTAAGCATGCCGATGCTGCTCTTTTTAGCACCCGCGCACGCATTTGTGCGAAAACGCGTTTTAAGCATGCACATGCATCTTTTGGTAGACGCGGATGAAGTTTTCTGCAAAACCACAAGATGTGCATGCAAATGGTGCTTTTTGCAGAACGCGCACGTGGATTTCTACCAAACGACGTGCTAAGCATGCCGATGCTGCTATTTTTAGCACCCGCGCACGCATTTGTGCGAAAACGCGTTTTAAGCATGCACATGCATCTTGGTAGACGCGGATGAAGTTTTCTGCAAAACCACAAGATGTGCATGCAAATGGTGCTTTTTGCAGAACGCGCACGTGGATTTCTACCAAACGACGTGCTAAGCATGCCGATGCTGCTCTTTTTAGCACCCGCGCACGCATTTGTGCGAAAACGCGTTTTAAGCATGCACATGCATCTTTTGGTAGACGCGGATGAAGTTTTCTGCAAAACCACAAGATGTGCATGCAAATGGTGCTTTTTGCAGAACGCGCTCGTGGATTTCTACCAAACGACGTGCTAAGCATGCCGATGCTGCTCTTTTTAGCACCCGCGCACGCATTTGTGCGAAAACGCGTTTTAAGCATGCACATGCATCTTTTGGTAGACGCGGATGAAGTTTTCTGCAAAACCACAAGATGTGCATGCAAATGGTGCTTTTTGCAGAACGCGCACGTGGATTTCTACCAAACGACGTGCTAAGCATGCCGATGCTGCTCTTTTTAGCACCCGCGCACGGATTTGTGCGAAAACGCGTTTTAAGCATGCACATGCATCTTTTGGTAGACGCGGATGAAGTTTTCTGCAAAACCACAAGATGTCCATGCAAATGGTGCTTTTGGCAGAACGCGCACGTGGATGTCCATCAAACGACGTGCTAAGCATGCCGATGCTGCTCTTTTTAGCACCCGCGCACGCATTTGTGCGAAAACGCGTTTTAAGCATGCACATGCATCTTTTGGTAGACGCGGATGAAGTTTTCTGCAAAACCACAAGATGTGCATGCAAATGGTGCTTTTTGCAGAACGCGCTCGTGGATTTCTACCAAACGACGTGCAAAGCATGCCGATGCTGCTCTTTTTAGCACCCGCGCACGCATTTGTGCGAAAACGCGTTTTAAGCATGCACATGCATCTTTTGGTAGACGCGGATGAAGTTTTCTGCAAAACCACAAGATGTGCATGCAAATGGTGCTTTTTGCAGAACGCGCTCGTGGATTTCTACCAAACGACGTGCTAAGCATGCCGATGCTGCTCTTTTTAGCACTCGCGCACGCATTTGTGCGAAAACGCGTTTTAAGCATGCACATGCATCTTTTGGTAGACGCGGATGAAGTTTTCTGCAAAACCACAAGATGTGCATGCAAATCGTGCTTTTTGCAGAACGCGCACGTGGATTTCTACCAAACGACGTGCTAAGCATGCCGATGCTGCTCTTTTTAGCACCCGCGCACGCATTTGTGCGAAAACGCGTTTTAAGCATGCACATGCATCTTTTGGTAGACGCGGATGAAGTTTTCTGCAAAACCACAAGATGTGCATGCAAATGGTGCTTTTTGCAGAACGCGCACGTGGATTTCTACCAAACGACGTGCTAAGCATGCCGATGCTGCTATTTTTAGCACCCGCGCACGCATTTGTGCGAAAACGCGTTTTAAGCATGCACATGCATCTTGGTAGACGCGGATGAAGTTTTCTGCAAAACCACAAGATGTGCATGCAAATGGTGCTTTTTGCAGAACGCGCACGTGGATTTCTACCAAACGACGTGCTAAGCATGCCGATGCTGCTCTTTTTAGCACCCGCGCACGCATTTGTGCGAAAACGCGTTTTAAGCATGCACATGCATCTTTTGGTAGACGCGGATGAAGTTTTCTGCAAAACCACAAGATGTGCATGCAAATGGTGCTTTTTTGCAGAACGCGCACGTGGATGTCCATCAAACGACGTGCTAAGCATGCCGATGCTGCTCTTTTTAGCACCCGCGCACGCATTTGTGCGAAAACGCGTTTTAAGCATGCACATGCATCTTTTGGTAGACGCGGATGAAGTTTTCTGCAAAACCACAAGATGTGCATGCAAATGGTGCTTTTTGCAGAACGCGCTCGTGGATTTCTACCAAACGACGTGCAAAGCATGCCGATGCTGCTCTTTTTAGCACCCGCGCACGCATTTGTGCGAAAACGCGTTTTAAGCATGCACATGCATCTTTTGGTAGACGCGGATGAAGTTTTCTGCAAAACCACAAGATGTGCATGCAAATGGTG
Source organism: Dermacentor andersoni (assembly GCF_023375885.2). NCBI lineage: Eukaryota > Metazoa > Arthropoda > Arachnida > Ixodida > Ixodidae > Dermacentor > Dermacentor andersoni. The sequence continues at coordinate 85,244 of NW_027314848.1, read as the reverse complement.
CTTTTTGCAGAACGCGCTCGTGGATTTCTACCAAACGACGTGCTAAGCATGCCGATGCTGCTCTTTTTAGCACCCGCGCACGGATTTGTGCGAAAACGCGTTTTAAGCATGCACATGCATCTTTTGGTAGACGCGGATGAAGTTTTCTGCAAAACCACAAGATGTGCATGCAAATGGTGCTTTTTGCAGAACGCGCTCGTGGATTTCTACCAAACGACGTGCAAAGCATGCCGATGCTGCTCTTTTTAGCACTCGCGCACGCATTTGTGCGAAAACGCGTTTTAAGCATGCACATGCATCTTTTGGTAGACGCGGATGAAGTTTTCTGCAACACCACAAGATGTGCATGCAAATCGTGCTTTTTGCAGAACGCGCACGTGGATTTCTACCAAACGACGTGCTAAGCATGCCGATGCTGCTCTTTTTAGCACCCGCGCACGGATTTGTGCGAAAACGCGTTTTAAGCATGCACATGCATCTTTTGGTAGACGCGGATGAAGTTTTCTGCAAAACCACAAGATGTGCATGCAAATGGTGCTTTTTGCAGAACGCGCACGTGGATTTCTACCAAACGACGTGCTAAGCATGCCGATGCTGCTCTTTTTAGCACCCGAGCACGGATTTGTGCGAAAACGCGTTTTAAGCATGCACATGCATCTTTTGGTAGACGCGGATGAAGTTTTCTGCAAAACCACAAGATGTGCATGCAAATGGTGCTTTTGGCAGAACGCGCACGTGGATGTCCATCAAACGACGTGCTAAGCATGCCGATGCTGCTCTTTTTAGCACCCGCGCACGCATTTGTGCGAAAACGCGTTTTAAGCATGCACATGCATCTTTTGGTAGACGCGGATGAAGTTTTCTGCAAAACCACAAGATGTGCATGCAAATGGTGCTTTTTGCAGAACGCGCTCGTGGATTTCTACCAAACGACGTGCAAAGCATGCCGATGCTGCTCTTTTTAGCACCCGCGCACGCATTTGTGCGAAAACGCGTTTTAAGCATGCACATGCATCTTTTGGTAGACGCGGATGAAGTTTTCTGCAAAACCACAAGATGTGCATGCAAATGGTGCTTTTTGCAGAACGCGCTCGTGGATTTCTACCAAACGACGTGCTAAGCATGCCGATGCTGCTCTTTTTAGCACTCGCGCACGCATTTGTGCGAAAACGCGTTTTAAGCATGCACATGCATCTTTTGGTAGACGCGGATGAAGTTTTCTGCAAAACCACAAGATGTGCATGCAAATCGTGCTTTTTGCAGAACGCGCACGTGGATTTCAACCAAACGACGTGCTAAGCATGCCGATGCTGCTCTTTTTAGCACCCGCGCATGGATTTGTGCGAAAACGCGTTTTAAGCATGCACATGCATCTTTTGGTAGACGCGGATGAAGTTTTCTGCAAAACCACAAGATGTGCATGCAAATGGTGCTTTTGGCAGAACGCGCACGTGGATTTCTACCAAACGACGTGCTAAGCATGCCGATGCTGCTCTTTTTAGCACCCGCGCACGCATTTGTGCGAAAACGCGTTTTAAGCATGCACATGCATCTTTTGGTAGACGCGGATGAAGTTTTCTGCAAAACCACAAGATGTGCATGCAAATGGTGCTTTTTGCAGAACGCGCTCGTGGATTTCTACCAAACGACGTGCTAAGCATGCCGATGCTGCTCTTTTTAGCACCCGCGCACGGATTTGTGCGAAAACGCGTTTTAAGCATGCACATGCATCTTTTGGTAGACGCGGATGAAGTTTTCTGCAAAACCACAAGATGTGCATGCAAATGGTGCTTTTTGCAGAACGCGCTCGTGGATTTCTACCAAACGACGTGCAAAGCATGCCGATGCTGCTCTTTTTAGCACTCGCGCACGCATTTGTGCGAAAACGCGTTTTAAGCATGCACATGCATCTTTTGGTAGACGCGGATGAAGTTTTCTGCAAAACCACAAGATGTGCATGCAAATGGTGCTTTTTGCAGAACGCGCACGTGGATTTCTACCAAACGACGTGCTAAGCATGCCGATGCTGCTCTTTTTAGCACCCGAGCACGGATTTGTGCGAAAACGCGTTTTAAGCATGCACATGCATCTTTTGGTAGACGCGGATGAAGTTTTCTGCAAAACCACAAGATGTGCATGCAAATGGTGCTTTTGGCAGAACGCGCACGTGGATGTCCATCAAACGACGTGCTAAGCATGCCGATGCTGCTCTTTTTAGCACCCGCGCACGCATTTGTGCGAAAACGCGTTTTAAGCATGCACATGCATCTTTTGGTAGACGCGGATGAAGTTTTCTGCAAAACCACAAGATGTGCATGCAAATGGTGCTTTTTGCAGAACGCGCTCGTGGATTTCTACCAAACGACGTGCTAAGCATGCCGATGCTGCTCTTTTTAGCACCCGCGCACGGATTTGTGCGAAAACGCGTTTTAAGCATGCACATGCATCTTTTGGTAGACGCGGATGAAGTTTTCTGCAAAACCACAAGATGTGCATGCAAATGGTGCTTTTTGCAGAACGCGCTCGTGGATTTCTACCAAACGACGTGCAAAGCATGCCGATGCTGCTCTTTTTAGCACTCGCGCACGCATTTGTGCGAAAACGCGTTTTAAGCATGCACATGCATCTTTTGGTAGACGCGGATGAAGTTTTCTGCAACACCACAAGATGTGCATGCAAATCGTGCTTTTTGCAGAACGCGCACGTGGATTTCTACCAAACGACGTGCTAAGCATGCCGATGCTGCTCTTTTTAGCACCCGCGCACGGATTTGTGCGAAAACGCGTTTTAAGCATGCACATGCATCTTTTGGTAGACGCGGATGAAGTTTTCTGCAAAACCACAAGATGTGCATGCAAATGGTGCTTTTTGCAGAACGCGCACGTGGATTTCTACCAAACGACGTGCTAAGCATGCCGATGCTGCTCTTTTTAGCACCCGAGCACGGATTTGTGCGAAAACGCGTTTTAAGCATGCACATGCATCTTTTGGTAGACGCGGATGAAGTTTTCTGCAAAACCACAAGATGTGCATGCAAATGGTGCTTTTGGCAGAACGCGCACGTGGATGTCCATCAAACGACGTGCTAAGCATGCCGATGCTGCTCTTTTTAGCACCCGCGCACGCATTTGTGCGAAAACGCGTTTTAAGCATGCACATGCATCTTTTGGTAGACGCGGATGAAGTTTTCTGCAAAACCACAAGATGTGCATGCAAATGGTGCTTTTTGCAGAACGCGCTCGTGGATTTCTACCAAACGACGTGCAAAGCATGCCGATGCTGCTCTTTTTAGCACCCGCGCACGCATTTGTGCGAAAACGCGTTTTAAGCATGCACATGCATCTTTTGGTAGACGCGGATGAAGTTTTCTGCAAAACCACAAGATGTGCATGCAAATGGTGCTTTTTGCAGAACGCGCTCGTGGATTTCTACCAAACGACGTGCTAAGCATGCCGATGCTGCTCTTTTTAGCACTCGCGCACGCATTTGTGCGAAAACGCGTTTTAAGCATGCACATGCATCTTTTGGTAGACGCGGATGAAGTTTTCTGCAAAACCACAAGATGTGCATGCAAATCGTGCTTTTTGCAGAACGCGCACGTGGATTTCAACCAAACGACGTGCTAAGCATGCCGATGCTGCTCTTTTTAGCACCCGCGCATGGATTTGTGCGAAAACGCGTTTTAAGCATGCACATGCATCTTTTGGTAGACGCGGATGAAGTTTTCTGCAAAACCACAAGATGTGCATGCAAATGGTGCTTTTGGCAGAACGCGCACGTGGATTTCTACCAAACGACGTGCTAAGCATGCCGATGCTGCTCTTTTTAGCACCCGCGCACGCATTTGTGCGAAAACGCGTTTTAAGCATGCACATGCATCTTTTGGTAGACGCGGATGAAGTTTTCTGCAAAACCACAAGATGTGCATGCAAATGGTGCTTTTTGCAGAACGCGCTCGTGGATTTCTACCAAACGACGTGCTAAGCATGCCGATGCTGCTCTTTTTAGCACCCGCGCACGGATTTGTGCGAAAACGCGTTTTAAGCATGCACATGCATCTTTTGGTAGACGCGGATGAAGTTTTCTGCAAAACCACAAGATGTGCATGCAAATGGTGCTTTTTGCAGAACGCGCTCGTGGATTTCTACCAAACGACGTGCAAAGCATGCCGATGCTGCTCTTTTTAGCACTCGCGCACGCATTTGTGCGAAAACGCGTTTTAAGCATGCACATGCATCTTTTGGTAGACGCGGATGAAGTTTTCTGCAAAACCACAAGATGTGCATGCAAATGGTGCTTTTTGCAGAACGCGCACGTGGATTTCTACCAAACGACGTGCTAAGCATGCCGATGCTGCTCTTTTTAGCACCCGAGCACGGATTTGTGCGAAAACGCGTTTTAAGCATGCACATGCATCTTTTGGTAGACGCGGATGAAGTTTTCTGCAAAACCACAAGATGTGCATGCAAATGGTGCTTTTGGCAGAACGCGCACGTGGATGTCCATCAAACGACGTGCTAAGCATGCCGATGCTGCTCTTTTTAGCACCCGCGCACGCATTTGTGCGAAAACGCGTTTTAAGCATGCACATGCATCTTTTGGTAGACGCGGATGAAGTTTTCTGCAAAACCACAAGATGTGCATGCAAATGGTGCTTTTTGCAGAACGCGCTCGTGGATTTCTACCAAACGACGTGCAAAGCATGCCGATGCTGCTCTTTTTAGCACCCGCGCACGCATTTGTGCGAAAACGCGTTTTAAGCATGCACATGCATCTTTTGGTAGACGCGGATGAAGTTTTCTGCAAAACCACAAGATGTGCATGCAAATGGTGCTTTTTGCAGAACGCGCTCGTGGATTTCTACCAAACGACGTGCTAAGCATGCCGATGCTGCTCTTTTTAGCACTCGCGCACGCATTTGTGCGAAAACGCGTTTTAAGCATGCACATGCATCTTTTGGTAGACGCGGATGAAGTTTTCTGCAAAACCACAAGATGTGCATGCAAATCGTGCTTTTTGCAGAACGCGCACGTGGATTTCAACCAAACGACGTGCTAAGCATGCCGATGCTGCTCTTTTTAGCACCCGCGCATGGATTTGTGCGAAAACGCGTTTTAAGCATGCACATGCATCTTTTGGTAGACGCGGATGAAGTTTTCTGCAAAACCACAAGATGTGCATGCAAATGGTGCTTTTTGCAGAACGCGCACGTGGATTTCTACCAAACGACGTGCTAAGCATGCCGATGCTGCTATTTTTAGCACCCGCGCACGCATTTGTGCGAAAACGCGTTTTAAGCATGCACATGCATCTTGGTAGACGCGGATGAAGTTTTCTGCAAAACCACAAGATGTGCATGCAAATGGTGCTTTTTGCAGAACGCGCACGTGGATTTCTACCAAACGACGTGCTAAGCATGCCGATGCTGCTCTTTTTAGCACCCGCGCACGCATTTGTGCGAAAACGCGTTTTAAGCATGCACATGCATCTTTTGGTAGACGCGGATGAAGTTTTCTGCAAAACCACAAGATGTGCATGCAAATGGTGCTTTTTTGCAGAACGCGCACGTGGATGTCCATCAAACGACGTGCTAAGCATGCCGATGCTGCTCTTTTTAGCACCCGCGCACGCATTTGTGCGAAAACGCGTTTTAAGCATGCACATGCATCTTTTGGTAGACGCGGATGAAGTTTTCTGCAAAACCTCAAGATGTGCATGCAAATGGTGCTTTTTGCAGAACGCGCTCGTGGATTTCTACCAAACGACGTGCAAAGCATGCCGATGCTGCTCTTTTTAGCACCCGCGCACGCATTTGTGCGAAAACGCGTTTTAAGCATGCACATGCATCTTTTGGTAGACGCGGATGAAGTTTTCTGCAAAACCACAAGATGTGCATGCAAATGGTGCTTTTTGCAGAACGCGCTCGTGGATTTCTACCAAACGACGTGCTAAGCATGCCGATGCTGCTCTTTTTAGCACCCGCGCACGGATTTGTGCGAAAACGCGTTTTAAGCATGCACATGCATCTTTTGGTAGACGCGGATGAAGTTTTCTGCAAAACCACAAGATGTGCATGCAAATGGTGCTTTTTGCAGAACGCGCTCGTGGATTTCTACCAAACGACGTGCAAAGCATGCCGATGCTGCTCTTTTTAGCACTCGCGCACGCATTTGTGCGAAAACGCGTTTTAAGCATGCACATGCATCTTTTGGTAGACGCGGATGAAGTTTTCTGCAACACCACAAGATGTGCATGCAAATCGTGCTTTTTGCAGAACGCGCACGTGGATTTCTACCAAACGACGTGCTAAGCATGCCGATGCTGCTCTTTTTAGCACCCGCGCACGGATTTGTGCGAAAACGCGTTTTAAGCATGCACATGCATCTTTTGGTAGACGCGGATGAAGTTTTCTGCAAAACCACAAGATGTGCATGCAAATGGTGCTTTTTGCAGAACGCGCTCGTGGATTTCTACCAAACGACGTGCTAAGCATGCCGATGCTGCTCTTTTTAGCACCCGCGCAAGGATTTGTGCGAAAACGCGTTTTAAGCATGCACATGCATCTTTTGGTAGACGCGGATGAAGTTTTCTGCAAAACCACAAGATGTGCATGCAAATGGTGCTTTTTGCAGAACGCGCTCGTGGATTTCTACCAAACGACGTGCAAAGCATGCCGATGCTGCTCTTTTTAGCACTCGCGCACGCATTTGTGCGAAAACGCGTTTTAAGCATGCACATGCATCTTTTGGTAGACGCGGATGAAGTTTTCTGCAACACCACAAGATGTGCATGCAAATCGTGCTTTTTGCAGAACGCGCACGTGGATTTCTACCAAACGACGTGCTAAGCATGCCGATGCTGCTCTTTTTAGCACCCGCGCACGGATTTGTGCGAAAACGCGTTTTAAGCATGCACATGCATCTTTTGGTAGACGCGGATGAAGTTTTCTGCAAAACCACAAGATGTGCATGCAAATGGTGCTTTTTGCAGAACGCGCACGTGGATTTCTACCAAACGACGTGCTAAGCATGCCGATGCTGCTCTTTTTAGCACCCGAGCACGGATTTGTGCGAAAACGCGTTTTAAGCATGCACATGCATCTTTTGGTAGACGCGGATGAAGTTTTCTGCAAAACCACAAGATGTGCATGCAAATGGTGCTTTTGGCAGAACGCGCACGTGGATGTCCATCAAACGACGTGCTAAGCATGCCGATGCTGCTCTTTTTAGCACCCGCGCACGCATTTGTGCGAAAACGCGTTTTAAGCATGCACATGCATCTTTTGGTAGACGCGGATGAAGTTTTCTGCAAAACCACAAGATGTGCATGCAAATGGTGCTTTTTGCAGAACGCGCTCGTGGATTTCTACCAAACGACGTGCAAAGCATGCCGATGCTGCTCTTTTTAGCACCCGCGCACGCATTTGTGCGAAAACGCGTTTTAAGCATGCACATGCATCTTTTGGTAGACGCGGATGAAGTTTTCTGCAAAACCACAAGATGTGCATGCAAATGGTGCTTTTTGCAGAACGCGCTCGTGGATTTCTACCAAACGACGTGCTAAGCATGCCGATGCTGCTCTTTTTAGCACTCGCGCACGCATTTGTGCGAAAACGCGTTTTAAGCATGCACATGCATCTTTTGGTAGACGCGGATGAAGTTTTCTGCAAAACCACAAGATGTGCATGCAAATCGTGCTTTTTGCAGAACGCGCACGTGGATTTCAACCAAACGACGTGCTAAGCATGCCGATGCTGCTCTTTTTAGCACCCGCGCATGGATTTGTGCGAAAACGCGTTTTAAGCATGCACATGCATCTTTTGGTAGACGCGGATGAAGTTTTCTGCAAAACCACAAGATGTGCATGCAAATGGTGCTTTTGGCAGAACGCGCACGTGGATTTCTACCAAACGACGTGCTAAGCATGCCGATGCTGCTCTTTTTAGCACCCGCGCACGCATTTGTGCGAAAACGCGTTTTAAGCATGCACATGCATCTTTTGGTAGACGCGGATGAAGTTTTCTGCAAAACCACAAGATGTGCATGCAAATGGTGCTTTTTGCAGAACGCGCTCGTGGATTTCTACCAAACGACGTGCTAAGCATGCCGATGCTGCTCTTTTTAGCACCCGCGCACGGATTTGTGCGAAAACGCGTTTTAAGCATGCACATGCATCTTTTGGTAGACGCGGATGAAGTTTTCTGCAAAACCACAAGATGTGCATGCAAATGGTGCTTTTTGCAGAACGCGCTCGTGGATTTCTACCAAACGACGTGCAAAGCATGCCGATGCTGCTCTTTTTAGCACTCGCGCACGCATTTGTGCGAAAACGCGTTTTAAGCATGCACATGCATCTTTTGGTAGACGCGGATGAAGTTTTCTGCAAAACCACAAGATGTGCATGCAAATGGTGCTTTTTGCAGAACGCGCACGTGGATTTCTACCAAACGACGTGCTAAGCATGCCGATGCTGCTCTTTTTAGCACCCGAGCACGGATTTGTGCGAAAACGCGTTTTAAGCATGCACATGCATCTTTTGGTAGACGCGGATGAAGTTTTCTGCAAAACCACAAGATGTGCATGCAAATGGTGCTTTTGGCAGAACGCGCACGTGGATGTCCATCAAACGACGTGCTAAGCATGCCGATGCTGCTCTTTTTAGCACCCGCGCACGCATTTGTGCGAAAACGCGTTTTAAGCATGCACATGCATCTTTTGGTAGACGCGGATGAAGTTTTCTGCAAAACCACAAGATGTGCATGCAAATGGTGCTTTTTGCAGAACGCGCTCGTGGATTTCTACCAAACGACGTGCAAAGCATGCCGATGCTGCTCTTTTTAGCACCCGCGCACGGATTTGTGCGAAAACGCGTTTTAAGCATGCACATGCATCTTTTGGTAGACGCGGATGAAGTTTTCTGCAAAACCACAAGATGTGCATGCAAATGGTGCTTTTTGCAGAACGCGCTCGTGGATTTCTACCAAACGACGTGCAAAGCATGCCGATGCTGCTCTTTTTAGCACTCGCGCACGCATTTGTGCGAAAACGCGTTTTAAGCATGCACATGCATCTTTTGGTAGACGCGGATGAAGTTTTCTGCAACACCACAAGATGTGCATGCAAATCGTGCTTTTTGCAGAACGCGCACGTGGATTTCTACCAAACGACGTGCTAAGCATGCCGATGCTGCTCTTTTTAGCACCCGCGCACGGATTTGTGCGAAAACGCGTTTTAAGCATGCACATGCATCTTTTGGTAGACGCGGATGAAGTTTTCTGCAAAACCACAAGATGTGCATGCAAATGGTGCTTTTTGCAGAACGCGCACGTGGATTTCTACCAAACGACGTGCTAAGCATGCCGATGCTGCTCTTTTTAGCACCCGAGCACGGATTTGTGCGAAAACGCGTTTTAAGCATGCACATGCATCTTTTGGTAGACGCGGATGAAGTTTTCTGCAAAACCACAAGATGTGCATGCAAATGGTGCTTTTGGCAGAACGCGCACGTGGATGTCCATCAAACGACGTGCTAAGCATGCCGATGCTGCTCTTTTTAGCACCCGCGCACGCATTTGTGCGAAAACGCGTTTTAAGCATGCACATGCATCTTTTGGTAGACGCGGATGAAGTTTTCTGCAAAACCACAAGATGTGCATGCAAATGGTGCTTTTTGCAGAACGCGCTCGTGGATTTCTACCAAACGACGTGCAAAGCATGCCGATGCTGCTCTTTTTAGCACCCGCGCACGCATTTGTGCGAAAACGCGTTTTAAGCATGCACATGCATCTTTTGGTAGACGCGGATGAAGTTTTCTGCAAAACCACAAGATGTGCATGCAAATGGTGCTTTTGGCAGAACGCGCTCGTGGATTTCTACCAAACGACGTGCAAAGCATGCCGATGCTGCTCTTTTTAGCACCCGCGCACGCATTTGTGCGAAAACGCGTTTTAAGCATGCACATGCATCTTTTGGTAGACGCGGATGAAGTTTTCTGCAAAACCACAAGATGTGCATGCAAATGGTGCTTTTTGCAGAACGCGCTCGTGGATTTCTACCAAACGACGTGCTAAGCATGCCGATGCTGCTCTTTTTAGCACTCGCGCACGCATTTGAGCGAAAACGCGTTTTAAGCATGCACATGCATCTTTTGGTAGACGCGGATGAAGTTTTCTGCAAAACCACAAGATGTGCATGCAAATCGTGCTTTTTGCAGAACGCGCACGTGGATTTCAACCAAACGACGTGCTAAGCATGCCGATGCTGCTCTTTTTAGCACCCGCGCATGGATTTGTGCGAAAACGCGTTTTAAGCATGCACATGCATCTTTTGGTAGACGCGGATGAAGTTTTCTGCAAAACCACAAGATGTGCATGCAAATGGTGCTTTTTGCAGAACGCGCACGTGGATTTCTACCAAACGACGTGCTAAGCATGCCGATGCTGCTATTTTTAGCACCCGCGCACGCATTTGTGCGAAAACGCGTTTTAAGCATGCACATGCATCTTGGTAGACGCGGATGAAGTTTTCTGCAAAACCACAAGATGTGCATGCAAATGGTGCTTTTTGCAGAACGCGCACGTGGATTTCTACCAAACGACGTGCTAAGCATGCCGATGCTGCTCTTTTTAGCACCCGCGCACGCATTTGTGCGAAAACGCGTTTTAAGCATGCACATGCATCTTTTGGTAGACGCGGATGAAGTTTTCTGCAAAACCACAAGATGTGCATGCAAATGGTGCTTTTTTGCAGAACGCGCACGTGGATGTCCATCAAACGACGTGCTAAGCATGCCGATGCTGCTCTTTTTAGCACCCGCGCACGCATTTGTGCGAAAACGCGTTTTAAGCATGCACATGCATCTTTTGGTAGACGCGGATGAAGTTTTCTGCAAAACCACAAGATGTGCATGCAAATGGTGCTTTTTGCAGAACGCGCTCGTGGATTTCTACCAAACGACGTGCAAAGCATGCCGATGCTGCTCTTTTTAGCACCCGCGCACGCATTTGTGCGAAAACGCGTTTTAAGCATGCACATGCATCTTTTGGTAGACGCGGATGAAGTTTTCTGCAAAACCACAAGATGTGCATGCAAATGGTGCTTTTTGCAGAACGCGCTCGTGGATTTCTACCAAACGACGTGCTAAGCATGCCGATGCTGCTCTTTTTAGCACCCGCGCACGGATTTGTGCGAAAACGCGTTTTAAGCATGCACATGCATCTTTTGGTAGACGCGGATGAAGTTTTCTGCAAAACCACAAGATGTGCATGCAAATGGTGCTTTTTGCAGAACGCGCTCGTGGATTTCTACCAAACGACGTGCAAAGCATGCCGATGCTGCTCTTTTTAGCACTCGCGCACGCATTTGTGCGAAAACGCGTTTTAAGCATGCACATGCATCTTTTGGTAGACGCGGATGAAGTTTTCTGCAACACCACAAGATGTGCATGCAAATCGTGCTTTTTGCAGAACGCGCACGTGGATTTCTACCAAACGACGTGCTAAGCATGCCGATGCTGCTCTTTTTAGCACCCGCGCACGGATTTGTGCGAAAACCCGTTTTAAGCATGCACATGCATCTTTTGGTAGACGCGGATGAAGTTTTCTGCAAAACCAGAAGATGTGCATGCAAATGGTGCTTTTTGCAGAACGCGCACGTGGATTTCTACCAAACGACGTGCTAAGCATGCCGATGCTGCTCTTTTTAGCACCCGAGCACGGATTTGTGCGAAAACGCGTTTTAAGCATGCACATGCATCTTTTGGTAGACGCGGATGAAGTTTTCTGCAAAACCACAAGATGTGCATGCAAATGGTGCTTTTGGCAGAACGCGCACGTGGATGTCCATCAAACGACGTGCTAAGCATGCCGATGCTGCTCTTTTTAGCACCCGCGCACGCATTTGTGCGAAAACGCGTTTTAAGCATGCACATGCATCTTTTGGTAGACGCGGATGAAGTTTTCTGCAAAACCACAAGATGTGCATGCAAATGGTGCTTTTTGCAGAACGCGCTCGTGGATTTCTACCAAACGACGTGCAAAGCATGCCGATGCTGCTCTTCTTAGCACCCGCGCACGCATTTGTGCGAAAACGCGTTTTAAGCATGCACATGCATCTTTTGGTAGACGCGGATGAAGTTTTCTGCAAAACCACAAGATGTGCATGCAAATGGTGCTTTTTGCAGAACGCGCTCGTGGATTTCTACCAAACGACGTGCTAAGCATGCCGATGCTGCTCTTTTTAGCACTCGCGCACGCATTTGTGCGAAAACGCGTTTTAAGCATGCACATGCATCTTTTGGTAGACGCGGATGAAGTTTTCTGCAAAACCACAAGATGTGCATGCAAATCGTGCTTTTTGCAGAACGCGCACGTGGATTTCAACCAAACGACGTGCTAAGCATGCCGATGCTGCTCTTTTTAGCACCCGCGCATGGATTTGTGCGAAAACGCGTTTTAAGCATGCACATGCATCTTTTGGTAGACGCGGATGAAGTTTTCTGCAAAACCACAAGATGTGCATGCAAATGGTGCTTTTGGCAGAACGCGCACGTGGATTTCTACCAAACGACGTGCTAAGCATGCCGATGCTGCTCTTTTTAGCACCCGCGCACGCATTTGTGCGAAAACGCGTTTTAAGCATGCACATGCATCTTTTGGTAGACGCGGATGAAGTTTTCTGCAAAACCACAAGATGTGCATGCAAATGGTGCTTTTTGCAGAACGCGCACGTGGATTTCTACCAAACGACGTGCTAAGCATGCCGATGCTGCTATTTTTAGCACCCGCGCACGCATTTGTGCGAAAACGCGTTTTAAGCATGCACATGCATCTTGGTAGACGCGGATGAAGTTTTCTGCAAAACCACAAGATGTGCATGCAAATGGTGCTTTTTGCAGAACGCGCACGTGGATTTCTACCAAACGACGTGCTAAGCATGCCGATGCTGCTCTTTTTAGCACCCGCGCACGCATTTGTGCGAAAACGCGTTTTAAGCATGCACATGCATCTTTTGGTAGACGCGGATGAAGTTTTCTGCAAAACCACAAGATGTGCATGCAAATGGTGCTTTTTTGCAGAACGCGCACGTGGATGTCCATCAAACGACGTGCTAAGCATGCCGATGCTGCTCTTTTTAGCACCCGCGCACGCATTTGTGCGAAAACGCGTTTTAAGCATGCACATGCATCTTTTGGTAGACGCGGATGAAGTTTTCTGCAAAACCACAAGATGTGCATGCAAATGGTGCTTTTTGCAGAACGCGCTCGTGGATTTCTACCAAACGACGTGCTAAGCATGCCGATGCTGCTCTTTTTAGCACCCGCGCACGGATTTGTGCGAAAACGCGTTTTAAGCATGCACATGCATCTTTTGGTAGACGCGGATGAAGTTTTCTGCAAAACCACAAGATGTGCATGCAAATGGTGCTTTTTGCAGAACGCGCTCGTGGATTTCTACCAAACGACGTGCTAAGCATGCCGATGCTGCTCTTTTTAGCACTCGCGCACGCATTTGTGCGAAAACGCGTTTTAAGCATGCACATGCATCTTTTGGTAGACGCGGATGAAGTTTTCTGCAAAACCACAAGATGTGCATGCAAATCGTGCTTTTTGCAGAACGCGCACGTGGATTTCTACCAAACGACGTGCTAAGCATGCCGATGCTGCTCTTTTTAGCACCCGCGCACGCATTTGTGCGAAAACGCGTTTTAAGCATGCACATGCATCTTTTGGTAGACGCGGATGAAGTTTTCTGCAAAACCACAAGATGTGCATGCAAATCGTGCTTTTTGCAGAACGCGCACGTGGATTTCTACCAAACGACGTGCAAAGCATGCCGATGCTGCTCTTTTTAGCACCCGCGCACGCATTTGTGCGAAAACGCGTTTTAAGCATGCACATGCATCTTTTGGTAGACGCGGATGAAGTTTTCTGCAAAACCACAAGATGTGCATGCAAATGGTGCTTTTTGCAGAACGCGCTCGTGGATTTCTACCAAACGACGTGCTAAGCATGCCGATGCTGCTCTTTTTAGCACTCGCGCACGCATTTGTGCGAAAACGCGTTTTAAGCATGCACATGCATCTTTTGGTAGACGCGGATGAAGTTTTCTGCAAAACCACAAGATGTGCATGCAAATGGTGCTTTTTGCAGAACGCGCTCGTGGATTTCTACCAAACGACGTGCAAAGCATGCCGATGCTGCTCTTTTTAGCACCCGCGCACGCATTTGTGCGAAAACGCGTTTTAAGCATGCACATGCATCTTTTGGTAGACGCGGATGAAGTTTTCTGCAAAACCACAAGATGTGCATGCAAATGGTGCTTTTTGCAGAACGCGCTCGTGGATTTCTACCAAACGACGTGCTAAGCATGCCGATGCTGCTCTTTTTAGCACTCGCGCACGCATTTGTGCGAAAACGCGTTTTAAGCATGCACATGCATCTTTTGGTAGACGCGGATGAAGTTTTCTGCAAAACCACAAGATGTGCATGCAAATCGTGCTTTTTGCAGAACGCGCACGTGGATTTCTACCAAACGACGTGCTAAGCATGCCGATGCTGCTCTTTTTAGCACCCGCGCACGCATTTGTGCGAAAACGCGTTTTAAGCAGTCACATGCATCTTTTGGTAGACGCGGATGAAGTTTTCTGCAAAACCACAAGATGTGCATGCAAATGGTGCTTTTTGCAGAACGCGCACGTGGATTTCTACCAAACGACGTGCTAAGCATGCCGATGCTGCTCTTTTTAGCACCCGCGCACGGATTTGTGCGAAAACGCGTTTTAAGCATGCACATGCATCTTTTGGTAGACGCGGATGAAGTTTTCTGCAAAACCACAAGATGTGCATGCAAATGGTGCTTTTTGCAGAACGCGCACGTGGATTTCTACCAAACGACGTGCTAAGCATGCCGATGCTGCTCTTTTTAGCACCCGCGCAAGGATTTGTGCGAAAACGCGTTTTAAGCATGCACATGCATATTTTGGTAGACGCGGATGAAGTTTTCTGCAAAACCACAACATGTGCATGCAAATGGTGCTTTTGGCAGAACGCGCACGTGGATTTCTACCAAACGACGTGCTAAGCATGCCGATGCTGCTCTTTTTAGCACCCGCGCACGCATTTGTGCGAAAACGCGTTTTAAGCATGCACATGCATCTTTTGGTAGACGCGGATGAAGTTTTCTGCAAAACCACAAGATGTGCATGCAAATGGTGCTTTTTGCAGAACGCGCTCGTGGATTTCTACCAAACGACGTGCTAAGCATGCCGATGCTGCTCTTTTTAGCACCCGCGCACGGATTTGTGCGAAAACGCGTTTTAAGCATGCACATGCATCTTTTGGTAGACGCGGATGAAGTTTTCTGCAAAACCACAAGATGTGCATGCAAATGGTGCTTTTGGCAGAACGCGCACGTGGATTTCTACCAAACGACGTGCTAAGCATGCCGATGCTGCTCTTTTTAGCACCCGCGCACGCATTTGTGCGAAAACGCGTTTTAAGCATGCACATGCATCTTTTGGTAGACGCGGATGAAGTTTTCTGCAAAACCACAAGATGTGCATGCAAATGGTGCTTTTTGCAGAACGCGCACGTGGATTTCTACCAAACGACGTGCTAAGCATGCCGATGCTGCTCTTTTTAGCACCCGCGCACGGATTTGTGCGAAAACGCGTTTTAAGCATGCACATGCATCTTTTGGTAGACGCGGATGAAGTTTTCTGCAAAACCACAAGATGTGCATGCAAATGGTGCTTTTGGCAGAACGCGCACGTGGATTTCTACCAAACGACGTGCAAAGCATGCCGATGCTGCTCTTTTTAGCACCCGCGCACGCATTTGTGCGAAAACGCGTTTTAAGCATGCACATGCATCTTTTGGTAGACGCGGATGAAGTTTTCTGCAAAACCACAAGATGTGCATGCAAATGGTGCTTTTTGCAGAACGCGCTCGTGGATTTCTACCAAACGACGTGCTAAGCATGCCGATGCTGCTCTTTTTAGCACTCGCGCACGCATTTGTGCGAAAACGCGTTTTAAGCATGCACATGCATCTTTTGGTAGACGCGGATGAAGTTTTCTGCAAAACCACAAGATGTGCATGCAAATGGTGCTTTTTGCAGAACGCGCACGTGGATTTCTACCAAACGACGTGCTAAGCATGCCGATGCTGCTCTTTTTAGCACCCGCGCACGGATTTGTGCGAAAACGCGTTTTAAGCATGCACATGCATCTTTTGGTAGACGCGGATGAAGTTTTCTGCAAAACCACAAGATGTGCATGCAAATGGTGCTTTTGGCAGAACGCGCACGTGGATGTCCATCAAACGACGTGCTAAGCATGCCGATGCTGCTCTTTTTAGCACCCGCGCACGCATTTGTGCGAAAACGCGTTTTAAGCATGCACATGCATCTTTTGGTAGACGCGGATGAAGTTTTCTGCAAAACCACAAGATGTGCATGCAAATGGTGCTTTTTCCAGAACGCGCACGTGGATTTCTACCAAACGACGTGCTAAGCATGCCGATGCTGCTCTTTTTAGCACCCGCGCACGCATTTGTGCGAAAACGCGTTTTAAGCATGCACATGCATCTTTTGGTAGACGCGGATGAAGTTTTCTGCAAAACCACAAGATGTGCATGCAAATGGTGCTTTTTGCAGAACGCGCACGTGGATTTCTACCAAACGACGTGCTAAGCTTGCCGATGCTGCTCTTTTTAGCACCCGCGCACGGATTTGTGCGAAAACGCGTTTTAAGCATGCACATGCATCTTTTGGTAGACGCGGATGAAGTTTTCTGCAAAACCACAAGATGTGCATGCAAATGGTGCTTTTGGCAGAACGCGCACGTGGATTTCTACCAAACGACGTGCTAAGCATGCCGATGCTGCTCTTTTTAGCACCCGCGCACGCATTTGTGCGAAAACGCGTTTTAAGCATGCACATGCATCTTTTGGTAGACGCGGATGAAGTTTTCTGCAAAACCACAAGATGTGCATGCAAATGGTGCTTTTTGCAGAACGCGCACGTGGATTTCTACCAAACGACGTGCTAAGCATGCCGATGCTGCTCTTTTTAGCACCCGCGCACGGATTTGTGCGAAAACGCGTTTTAAGCATGCACATGCATCTTTTGGTAGACGCGGATGAAGTTTTCTGCAAAACCACAAGATGTGCATGCAAATGGTGCTTTTGGCAGAACGCGCACGTGGATTTCTACCAAACGACGTGCAAAGCATGCCGATGCTGCTCTTTTTAGCACCCGCGCACGCATTTGTGCGAAAACGCGTTTTAAGCATGCACATGCATCTTTTGGTAGACGCGGATGAAGTTTTCTGCAAAACCACAAGATGTGCATGCAAATGGTGCTTTTTGCAGAACGCGCTCGTGGATTTCTACCAAACGACGTGCTAAGCATGCCGATGCTGCTCTTTTTTAGCACTCGCGCACGCATTTGTGCGAAAACGCGTTTTAAGCATGCACATGCATCTTTTGGTAGACGCGGATGAAGTTTTCTGCAAAACCACAAGATGTGCATGCAAATGGTGCTTTTTGCAGAACGCGCTCGTGGATTTCTACCAAACGACGTGCAAAGCATGCCGATGCTGCTCTTTTTAGCACCCGCGCACGCATTTGTGCGAAAACGCGTTTTAAGCATGCACATGCATCTTTTGGTAGACGCGGATGAAGTTTTCTGCAAAACCACAAGATGTGCATGCAAATGGTGCTTTTTGCAGAACGCGCTCGTGGATTTCTACCAAACGACGTGCTAAGCATGCCGATGCTGCTCTTTTTAGCACTCGCGCACGCATTTGTGCGAAAACGCGTTTTAAGCATGCACATGCATCTTTTGGTAGACGCGGATGAAGTTTTCTGCAAAACCACAAGATGTGCATGCAAATCGTGCTTTTTGCAGAACGCGCACGTGGATTTCTACCAAACGACGTGCTAAGCATGCCGATGCTGCTCTTTTTAGCACCCGCGCACGCATTTGTGCGAAAACGCGTTTTAAGCATGCACATGCATCTTTTGGTAGACGCGGATGAAGTTTTCTGCAAAACCACAAGATGTGCATGCAAATGGTGCTTTTTGCAGAACGCGCTCGTGGATTTCTACCAAACGACGTGCTAAGCATGCCGATGCTGCTCTTTTTTAGCACTCGCGCACGCATTTGTGCGAAAACGCGTTTTAAGCATGCACATGCATCTTTTGGTAGACGCGGATGAAGTTTTCTGCAAAACCACAAGATGTGCATGCAAATGGTGCTTTTTGCAGAACGCGCTCGTGGATTTCTACCAAACGACGTGCAAAGCATGCCGATGCTGCTCTTTTTAGCACCCGCGCACGCATTTGTGCGAAAACGCGTTTTAAGCATGCACATGCATCTTTTGGTAGACGCGGATGAAGTTTTCTGCAAAACCACAAGATGTGCATGCAAATGGTGCTTTTTGCAGAACGCGCTCGTGGATTTCTACCAAACGACGTGCTAAGCATGCCGATGCTGCTCTTTTTAGCACTCGCGCACGCATTTGTGCGAAAACGCGTTTTAAGCATGCACATGCATCTTTTGGTAGACACGGATGAAGTTTTCTGCAAAACCACAAGATGTGCATGCAAATCGTGCTTTTTGCAGAACGCGCACGTGGATTTCTACCAAACGACGTGCTAAGCATGCCGATGCTGCTCTTTTTAGCACCCGCGCACGCATTTGTGCGAAAACGCGTTTTAAGCATGCACATGCATCTTTTGGTAGACGCGGATGAAGTTTTCTGCAAAACCACAAGATGTGCATGCAAATGGTGCTTTTTGCAGAACGCGCACGTGGATTTCTACCAAACGACGTGCTAAGCATGCCGATGCTGCTCTTTTTAGCACCCGCGCACGGATTTGTGCGAAAACGCGTTTTAAGCATGCACATGCATCTTTTGGTAGACGCGGATGAAGTTTTCTGCAAAACCACAAGATGTGCATGCAAATGGTGCTTTTTGCAGAACGCGCACGTGGATTTCTACCAAACGACGTGCTAAGCATGCCGATGCTGCTCTTTTTAGCACCCGCGCAAGGATTTGTGCGAAAACGCGTTTTAAGCATGCACATGCATCTTTTGGTAGACGCGGATGAAGTTTTCTGCAAAACCACAACATGTGCATGCAAATGGTGCTTTTGGCAGAACGCGCACGTGGATTTCTACCAAACGACGTGCTAAGCATGCCGATGCTGCTCTTTTTAGCACCCGCGCACGCATTTGTGCGAAAACGCGTTTTAAGCATGCACATGCATCTTTTGGTAGACGCGGATGAAGTTTTCTGCAAAACCACAAGATGTGCATGCAAATGGTGCTTTTTGCAGAACGCGCTCGTGGATTTCTACCAAACGACGTGCTAAGCATGCCGATGCTGCTCTTTTTAGCACCCGCACACGCATTTGTGCGAAAACGCGTTTTAAGCATGCACATGCATCTTTTGGTAGACGCGGATGAAGTTTTCTGCAAAACCACAAGATGTGCATGCAAATGGTGCTTTTTCCAGAACGCGCACGTGGAGTTCTACCAAACGACGTGCTAAGCATGCCGATGCTGCTCTTTTTAGCACCCGCGCACGCATTTGTGCGAAAACGCGTTTTAAGCATGCACATGCATCTTTTGGTAGACGCGGATGAAGTTTTCTGCAAAACCACAAGATGTGCATGCAAATGGTGCTTTTTGCAGAACGCGCACGTGGATTTCTACCAAACGACGTGCTAAGCTTGCCGATGCTGCTCTTTTTAGCACCCGCGCACGGATTTGTGCGAAAACGCGTTTTAAGCATGCACATGCATCTTTTGGTAGACGCGGATGAAGTTTTCTGCAAAACCACAAGATGTGCATGCAAATGGTGCTTTTGGCAGAACGCGCACGTGGATTTCTACCAAACGACGTGCTAAGCATGCCGATGCTGCTCTTTTTAGCACCCGCGCACGCATTTGTGCGAAAACGCGTTTTAAGCATGCACATGCATCTTTTGGTAGACGCGGATGAAGTTTTCTGCAAAACCACAAGATGTGCATGCAAATGGTGCTTTTTGCAGAACGCGCACGTGGATTTCTACCAAACGACGTGCTAAGCATGCCGATGCTGCTCTTTTTAGCACCCGCGCACGGATTTGTGCGAAAACGCGTTTTAAGCATGCACATGCATCTTTTGGTAGACGCGGATGAAGTTTTCTGCAAAACCACAAGATGTGCATGCAAATGGTGCTTTTGGCAGAACGCGCACGTGGATTTCTACCAAACGACGTGCAAAGCATGCCGATGCTGCTCTTTTTAGCACCCGCGCACGCATTTGTGCGAAAACGCGTTTTAAGCATGCACATGCATCTTTTGGTAGACGCGGATGAAGTTTTCTGCAAAACCACAAGATGTGCATGCAAATGGTGCTTTTTGCAGAACGCGCTCGTGGATTTCTACCAAACGACGTGCTAAGCATGCCGATGCTGCTCTTTTTAGCACTCGCGCACGCATTTGTGCGAAAACGCGTTTTAAGCATGCACATGCATCTTTTGGTAGACGCGGATGAAGTTTTCTGCAAAACCACAAGATGTGCATTCAAATGGTGCTTTTTGCAGAACGCGCACGTGGATTTCTACCAAACGACGTGCTAAGCATGCCGATGCTGCTCTTTTTAGCACCCGCGCACGGATTTGTGCGAAAACGCGTTTTAAGCATGCACATGCATCTTTTGGTAGACGCGGATGAAGTTTTCTGCAAAACCACAAGATGTGCATGCAAATGGTGCTTTTGGCAGAACGCGCACGTGGATGTCCATCAAACGACGTGCTAAGCATGCCGATGCTGCTCTTTTTAGCACCCGCGCACGCATTTGTGCGAAAACGCGTTTTAAGCATGCACATGCATCTTTTGGTAGACGCGGATGAAGTTTTCTGCAAAACCACAAGATGTGCCTGCAAATGGTGCTTTTTGCAGAACGCGCACGTGGATTTCTACCAAACGACGTGCTAAGCTTGCCGATGCTGCTCTTTTTAGCACCCGCGCACGGATTTGTGCGAGAACGCGTTTTAAGCATGCACATGCATCTTTTGGTAGACGCGGATGAAGTTTTCTGCAAAACCACAAGATGTGCATGCAAATGGTGCTTTTGGCAGAACGCGCACGTGGATTTCTACCAAACGACGTGCTAAGCATGCCGATGCTGCTCTTTTTAGCACCCGCGCACGCATTTGTGCGAAAACGCGTTTTAAGCATGCACATGCATCTTTTGGTAGACGCGGATGAAGTTTTCTGCAAAACCACAAGATGTGCATGCAAATGGTGCTTTTTGCAGAACGCGCACGTGGATTTCTACCAAACGACGTGCTAAGCATGCCGATGCTGCTCTTTTTAGCACCCGCGCACGGATTTGTGCGAAAACGCGTTTTAAGCATGCACATGCATCTTTTGGTAGACGCGGATGAAGTTTTCTGCAAAACCACAAGATGTGCATGCAAATGGTGCTTTTGGCAGAACGCGCACGTGGATTTCTACCAAACGACGTGCAAAGCATGCCGATGCTGCTCTTTTTAGCACCCGCGCACGCATTTGTGCGAAAACGCGTTTTAAGCATGCACATGCATCTTTTGGTAGACGCGGATGAAGTTTTCTGCAAAACCACAAGATGTGCATGCAAATGGTGCTTTTTGCAGAACGCGCTCGTGGATTTCTACCAAACGACGTGCTAAGCATGCTGATGCTGCTCTTTTTAGCACCCGCGCACGCATTTGTGCGAAAACGCGTTTTAAGCATGCACATGCATCTTTTGGTAGACGCGGATGAAGTTTTCTGCAAAACCACAAGATGTGCATGCAAATGGTGCTTTTTGCAGAACGCGCTCGTGGATTTCTACCAAACGACGTGCTAAGCATGCCGATGCTGCTCTTTTTAGCACCCGCGCACGCATTTGTGCGAAAACGCGTTTTAAGCATGCACATGCATCTTTTGGTAGACGCGGATGAAGTTTTCTGCAAAACCACAAGATGTGCATGCAAATGGTGCTTTTTGCAGAACGCGCACGTGGATTTCTACCAAACGACGTGCTAAGCATGCCGATGCTGCTCTTTTTAGCACCCGCGCACGGATTTGTGCGAAAACGCGTTTTAAGCATGCACATGCATCTTTTGGTAGACGCGGATGAAGTTTTCTGCAAAACCACAAGATGTGCATGCAAATGGTGCTTTTTGCAGAACGCGCACGTGGATTTCTACCAAACGACGTGCTAAGCATGCCGATGCTGCTCTTTTTAGCACCCGCGCACGCATTTCTGCGAGAACGCGTTTTAAGCATGCACATGCATCTTTTGGTAGACGCGGATGAAGTTTTCTGCAAAACGACAAGATGTGCATGCAAATGGTGCTTTTTGCAAAACGCGCACGTGGATTTCTACCAAACGACGTGCTAAGCATGCCGATGCTGCTCTTTTTAGCACCCGCGCACGCATTTGTGCGAAAACGCGTTTTAAGCATGCACATGCATCTTTTGGTAGACGCGGATGAAGTTTTCTGCAAAACCACAAGATGTGCATGCAAATGGTGCTTTTTGCAGAACGCGCACGTGGATTTCTACCAAACGACGTGCTAAGCATGCCGATGCTGCTCTTTTTAGCACCCGCGCAAGCATTTGTGCGAAAACGCGTTTTAAGCATGCACATGCATCTTTTGGTAGACGCGGATGAAGTTTTCTGCAAAACCACGAGATGTGCATGCAAATGGTGCTTTTTGCAGAACGCGCACGTGGATTTCTACCAAACGACGTGCTAAGCTTGCCGATGCTGCTCTTTTTAGCACCCGCGCACGGATTTGGGCGAAAACGCGTTTTAAGCATGCACATGCATCTTTTGGTAGACGCGGATGAAGTTTTCTGCAAAACCACAAGATGTGCATGCAAATGGTGCTTTTTGCAAAACGCGCACGTGGATTTCTACCAAACGACGTGCTAAGCATGCCGATGCTGCTCTTTTTAGCACCCGCGCACGCATTTGTGCGAAAACGCGTTTTAAGCATGCACATGCATCTTTTGGTAGACGCGGATGAAGTTTTCTGCAAAACCACAAGATGTGCATGCAAATGGTGCTTTTTGCAGAACGCGCACGTGGATTTCTACCAAACGACGTGCTAAGCATGCCGATGCTGCTCTTTTTAGCACCCGCGCACGGATTTGTGCGAAAATGCGTTTTAAGCATGCACATGCATCTTTTGGTAGACGCGGATGAAGTTTTCTGCAAAACCACAAGATGTGCATGCAAATGGTGCTTTTTGCAGAACGCGCACGTGGATTTCTACCAAACGACGTGCTAAGCTTGCCGATGCTGCTCTTTTTAGCACCCGCGCACGGATTTGTGCGAAAACGCGTTTTAAGCATGCACATGCATCTTTTGGTAGACGCGGATGAAGTTTTCTGCAAAACCACAAGATGTGCATGCAAATGGTGCTTTTGGCAGAACGCGCACGTGGATTTCTACCAAACGACGTGCTAAGCATGCCGATGCTGCTCTTTTTAGCACCCGCGCACGCATTTGTGCGAAAACGCGTTTTAAGCATGCCCATGCATCTTTTGGTAGACGCGGATGAAGTTTTCTGCAAAACCACAAGACGTGCATGCAAATGGTGCTTTTTGCAGAACGCGCACGTGGATTTCTACCAAACGACGTGCTAAGCATGCCGATGCTGCTCTTTTTAGCACCCGCGCACGGATTTGTGCGAAAACGCGTTTTAAGCATGCACATGCATCTTTTGGTAGACGCGGATGAAGTTTTCTGCAAAACCACAAGATGTGCATGCAAATGGTGCTTTTGGCAGAACGCGCACGTGGATTTCTACCAAACGACGTGCTAAGCATGCCGATGCTGCTCTTTTTAGCACCCGCGCACGGATTTGTGCGAAAACGCGTTTTAAGCATGCACATGCATCTTTTGGTAGACGCGGATGAAGTTTTCTGCAAAACCACAAGATGTGCATGCAAATGGTGCTTTTTGCAGAACTCGCACGTGGATTTCTACCAAACGACGTGCTAAGCATGCCGATGCTGCTCTTTTTAGCACCCGCGCACGGATTTGTGCGAAAACGCGTTTTAAGCATGCACATGCATCTTTTGGTAGACGCGGATGAAGTTTTCTGCAAAACCACAAGATGTGCATGCAAATGGTGCTTTTTGCAGAACGCGCTCGTGGATTTCTACCAAACGACGTGCTAAGCATGCCGATGCTGCTCTTTTTAGCACCCGCGCACGCATTTGTGCGAAAACGCGTTTTAAGCATGCACATGCATCTTTTGGTAGGCGCGGATGAAGTTTTCTGCAAAACCACAAGATGTGCATGCAAATGGTGCTTTTTGCAGAACGCGCACGTGGATTTCTACCAAACGACGTGCTAAGCATGCTGATGCTGCTCTTTTTAGCACCCGCGCACGGATTTGTGCGAAAACGCGTTTTAAGCATGCACATGCATCTTTTGGTAGACGCGGATGAAGTTTTCTGCAAAACCACAAGATGTGCATGCAAATGGTGCTTTTTGCAGAACGCGCACGTGGATTTCTACCAAACGACGTGCTAAGCATGCCGATGCTGCTCTTTTTAGCACCCGCGCACGCATTTGTGCGAGAACGCGTTTTAAGCATGCACATGCATCTTTTGGTAGACGCGGATGAAGTTTTCTGCAAAACGACAAGATGTGCATGCAAATGGTGCTTTTTGCAAAACGCGCACGTGGATTTCTACCAAACGACGTGCTAAGCATGCCGATGCTGCTCTTTTTAGCACCCGCGCACGCATTTGTGCGAAAACGCGTTTTAGGCATGCACATGCATCTTTTGGTAGACGCGGATGAAGTTTTCTGCAAAACCACAAGATGTGCATGCAAATGGTGCTTTTTGCAGAACGCGCACGTGGATTTCTACCAAACGACGTGCTAAGCATGCCGATGCTGCTCTTTTTAGCACCCGCGCACGCATTTGTGCGAAAACGCGTTTTAAGCATGCACATGCATCTTTTGGTAGACGCGGATGAAGTTTTCTGCAAAACCACGAGATGTGCATGCAAATGGTGCTTTTTGCAGAACGCGCACGTGGATTTCTACCAAACGACGTGCTAAGCTTGCCGATGCTGCTCTTTTTAGCACCCGCGCACGGAATTGTGCGAAAACGCGTTTAAGCATGCACATGCATCTTTTGGTAGACGCGGATGAAGTTTTCTGCAAAACCACAAGATGTGCATGCAAATGGTGCTTTTGGCAGAACGCGCACGTGGATTTCTACCAAACGACGTGCTAAGCATGCCGATGCTGCTCTTTTTAGCACCCGCGCACGCATTTGTGCGAGAACGCGTTTTAAGCATGCACATGCATCTTTTGGTAGACGCGGATGAAGTTTTCTGCAAAACGACAAGATGTGCATGCAAATGGTGCTTTTTGCAAAACGCGCACGTGGATTTCTACCAAACGACGTGCTAAGCATGCCGATGCTGCTCTTTTTAGCACCCGCGCACGCATTTGTGCGAAAACGCGTTTTAAGCATGCACATGCATCTTTTGGTAGACGCGGATGAAGTTTTCTGCAAAACCACAAGATGTGCATGCAAATGGTGCTTTTTGCAGAACGCGCACGTGGATTTCTACCAAACGACGTGCTAAGCATGCCGATGCTGCTCTTTTTAGCACCCGCGCACGCATTTGTGCGAAAACGCGTTTTAAGCATGCACATGCATCTTTTGGTAGACGCGGATGAAGTTTTCTGCAAAACCACGAGATGTGCATGCAAATGGTGCTTTTTGCAGAACGCGCACGTGGATTTCTACCAAACGACGTGCTAAGCTTGCCGATGCTGCTCTTTTTAGCACCCGCGCACGGATTTGTGCGAAAACGCGTTTTAAGCATGCACATGCATCTTTTGGTAGACGCGGATGAAGTTTTCTGCAAAACCACAAGATGTGCATGCAAATGGTGCTTTTTGCAAAACGCGCACGTGGATTTCTACCAAACGACGTGCTAAGCATGCCGATGCTGCTCTTTTTAGCACCCGCGCACGCATTTGTGCGAAAACGCGTTTTAAGCATGCACATGCATCTTTTGGTAGACGCGGATGAAGTTTTCTGCAAAACCACAAGATGTGCATGCAAATGGTGCTTTTTGCAGAACGCGCACGTGGATTTCTACCAAACGACGTGCTAAGCATGCCGATGCTGCTCTTTTTAGCACCCGCGCACGGATTTGTGCGAAAATGCGTTTTAAGCATGCACATGCATCTTTTGGTAGACGCGGATGAAGTTTTCTGCAAAACCACAAGATGTGCATGCAAATGGTGCTTTTTGCAGAACGCGCACGTGGATTTCTACCAAACGACGTGCTAAGCTTGCCGATGCTGCTCTTTTTAGAACCCGCGCACGGATTTGTGCGAAAACGCGTTTTAAGCATGCACATGCATCTTTTGGTAGACGCGGATGAAGTTTTCTGCAAAACCACAAGATGTGCATGCAAATGGTGCTTTTGGCAGAACGCGCACGTGGATTTCTACCAAACGACGTGCTAAGCATGCCGATGCTGCTCTTTTTAGCACCCGCGCACGGATTTGTGCGAAAACGCGTTTTAAGCATGCACATGCATCTTTTGGTAGACGCGGATGAAGTTTTCTGCAAAACCACAAGACGTGCATGCAAATGGTGCTTTTTGCAGAACGCGCACGTGGATTTCTACCAAACGACGTGCTAAGCATGCCGATGCTGCTCTTTTTAGCACCCGCGCACGGATTTGTGCGAAAACGCGTTTTAAGCATGCACATGCATCTTTTGGTAGACGCGGATGAAGTTTTCTGCAAAACCACAAGATGTGCATGCAAATGGTGCTTTTGGCAGAACGCGCACGTGGATTTCTACCAAACGACGTGCTAAGCATGCCGATGCTGCTCTTTTTAGCACCCGCGCACGGATTTGTGCGAAAACGCGTTTTAAGCATGCACATGCATCTTTTGGTAGACGCGGATGAAGTTTTCTGCAAAACCACAAGATGTGCATGCAAATGGTGCTTTTTGCAGAACTCGCACGTGGATTTCTACCAAACGACGTGCTAAGCATGCCGATGCTGCTCTTTTTAGCACCCGCGCACGGATTTGTGCGAAAACGCGTTTTAAGCATGCACATGCATCTTTTGGTAGACGCGGATGAAGTTTTCTGCAAAACCGCAAGATGTGCATGCAAATGGTGCTTTTGGCAGAACGCGCACGTGGGTTTCTACCAAACGACGTGCTAAGCATGCCGATGCTGCTCTTTTTAGCACCCGCGCACGCATTTGTGCGAAAACGCGTTTTAAGCATGCACATGCATCTTTTGGTAGACGCGGATGACGTTTTCTGCAAAACCACAAGATGTGCATGCAAATGGTGCTTTTTGCAGAACGCGCTCGTGGATTTCTACCAAACGACGTGCTAAGCATGCCGATGCTGCTGTTTTTAGCACCCGCACACGCATTTGTGCGAAAACGCGTTTTAAGCATGCACATGCATCTTTTGGTAGACGCGGATGAAGTTTTCTGCAAAACCACAAGATGTGCATGCAAATGGTGCTTTTGGCAGAACGCGCACGTGGATTTCTACCAAACGACGTGCTAAGCATGCTGATGCTGCTCTTTTTAGCACCCGCGCACGCATTTGTGCGAAAACGCGTTTTAAGCATGCACATGCATCTTTTGGTAGACGCGGATGAAGTTTTCTGCAAAACCACAAGATGTGCATGCAAATGGTGCTTTTTGCAGAACGCGCTCGTGGATTTCTACCAAACGACGTGCTAAGCATGCCGATGCTGCTCTTTTTAGCACCCGCGCACGCATTTGTGCGAAAACGCGTTTTAAGCATGCACATGCATCTTTTGGTAGACGCGGATGAAGTTTTCTGCAAAACCACAAGATGTGCATGCAAATGGTGCTTTTTGCAGAACGCGCACGTGGATTTCTACCAAACGACGTGCTAAGCATGCCGATGCTGCTCTTTTTAGCACCCGCGCACGGATTTGTGCGAAAACGCGTTTTAAGCATGCACATGCATCTTTTGGTAGACGCGGATGAAGTTTTCTGCAAAACCACAAGATGTGCATGCAAATGGTGCTTTTTGCAGAACGCGCACGTGGATTTCTACCAAACGACGTGCTAAGCATGCCGATGCTGCTCTTTTTAGCACCCGCGCACGCATTTGTGCGAGAACGCGTTTTAAGCATGCACATGCATCTTTTGGTAGACGCGGATGAAGTTTTCTGCAAAACGACAAGATGTGCATGCAAATGGTGCTTTTTGCAAAACGCGCACGTGGATTTCTACCAAACGACGTGCTAAGCATGCCGATGCTGCTCTTTTTAGCACCCGCGCACGCATTTGTGCGAAAACGCGTTTTAGGCATGCACATGCATCTTTTGGTAGACGCGGATGAAGTTTTCTGCAAAACCACAAGATGTGCATGCAAATGGTGCTTTTTGCAGAACGCGCACGTGGATTTCTACCAAACGACGTGCTAAGCATGCCGATGCTGCTCTTTTTAGCACCCGCGCACGCATTTGTGCGAAAACGCGTTTTAAGCATGCACATGCATCTTTTGGTAGACGCGGATGAAGTTTTCTGCAAAACCACGAGATGTGCATGCAAATGGTGCTTTTTGCAGAACGCGCACGTGGATTTCTACCAAACGACGTGCTAAGCTTGCCGATGCTGCTCTTTTTAGCACCCGCGCACGGATTTGTGCGAAAACGCGTTTTAAGCATGCACATGCATCTTTTGGTAGACGCGGATGAAGTTTTCTGCAAAACCACAAGATGTGCATGCAAATGGTGCTTTTTGCAAAACGCGCACGTGGATTTCTACCAAACGACGTGCTAAGCATGCCGATGCTGCTCTTTTTAGCACCCGCGCACGCATTTGTGCGAAAACGCGTTTTAAGCATGCACATGCATCTTTTGGTAGACGCGGATGAAGTTTTCTGCAAAACCACAAGATGTGCATGCAAATGGTGCTTTTTGCAGAACGCGCACGTGGATTTCTACCAAACGACGTGCTAAGCATGCCGATGCTGCTCTTTTTAGCACCCGCGCACGGATTTGTGCGAAAATGCGTTTTAAGCATGCACATGCATCTTTTGGTAGACGCGGATGAAGTTTTCTGCAAAACCACAAGATGTGCATGCAAATGGTGCTTTTTGCAGAACGCGCACGTGGATTTCTACCAAACGACGTGCTAAGCATGCCGATGCTGCTATTTTTAGCACCCGCGCACGCATTTGTGCGAAAACGCGTTTTAAGCATGCACATGCATATTTTGGTAGACGCGGATGAAGTTTTCTGCAAAACCACAAGATGTGCATGCAAATGGTGCTTTTTGCAGAACGCGCACGTGGATTTCTACCAAACGACGTGCTAAGCATGCCGATGCTGCTCTTTTTAGCACCCGCGCACGCATTTGTGCGAAAACGCGTTTTAAGCATGCACATGCATCTTTTGGTAGACGCGGATGAAGTTTTCTGCAAAACCACAAGATGTGCATGCAAATGGTGCTTTTTGCAGAACGCGCACGTGGATTTTTACCAAACGACGTGCTAAGCATGCCGATGCTGCTCTTTTTAGCACCCGCGCACGCATTTGTGCGAAAACGCGTTTTAAGCATGCACATGCATCTTTTGGTAGACGCGGATGAAGTTTTCTGCAAAACCACAAGATGTGCATGCAAATGGTGCTTTTTGCAGAACGCGCACGTGGATTTCTACCAAACGACGTGCTAAGCTTGCCGATGCTGCGCTTTTTAGCACCCGCGCACGGAATTGTGCGAAAACGCGTTTAAGCATGCACATGCATCTTTTGGTAGACGCGGATGAAGTTTTCTGCAAAACCACAAGATGTGCATGCAAATGGTGCTTTTGGCAGAACGCGCACGTGGATTTCTACCAAACGACGTGCTAAGCATGCCGATGCTGCTCTTTTTAGCACCCGCGCACGCATTTGTGCGAAAACGCGTTTTAAGCATGCCCATGCATCTTTTGCTAGACGCGGATGAAGTTTTCTGCAAAACCACAAGACGTGCATGCAAATGGTGCTTTTTGCAGAACGCGCACGTGGATGTCTACCAAACGACGTGCTAAGCATGCCGATGCTGCTCTTTTTAGCACCCGCGCACGGATTTGTGCGAAAACGCGTTTTAAGCATGCACATGCATCTTTTAAAAGACGCGGATGAAGTTTTCTGCAAAACTACAAGATGTGCATGCAAATGGTGCTTTTTGCAGAACGCGCACGTGGATTTCTACCAAACGACGTGCTAAGCATGCCGATGCTGCTATTTTTAGCACCCGCGCACGCATTTGTGCGAAAACGCGTTTTAAGCATGCACATGCCTATTTTGGTAGACGCGGATGAAGTTTTCTGCAAAACCACAAGATGTGCATGCAAATGGTGCTTTTTGCAGAACGCGCACGTGGATTTCTACCAAACGACGTGCTAAGCATGCCGATGCTGCTCTTTTTAGCACCCGCGCACGCATTTGTGCGAAAACGCGTTTTAAGCATGCACATGCATCTTTTGGTAGACGCGGATGAAGTTTTCTGCAAAACCACAAGATGTGCATGCAAATGGTGCTTTTTGCAGAACGCGCACGTGGATTTCTACCAAACGACGTGCTAAGCTTGCCGATGCTGCTCTTTTTAGCACCCGCGCACGGATTTGTGCGAAAACGCGTTTTAAGCATGCACATGCATCTTTTGGTAGACGCGGATGAAGTTTTCTGCAAAACCACAAGATGTGCATGCAAATGGTGCTTTTGGCGGAACGCGCACGTGGATTTCTACCAAACGACGTGCTAAGCATGCCAATGCTGCTCTTTTTAGCACCCGCGCACGGATTTGTGCGAAAACGCGTTTTAAGCATGCACATGCATCTTTTGGTAGACGCGGATGAAGTTTTCTGCAAAACCACAAGATGTGCATGCAAATGGTGCTTTTGGCAGAACGCGCACGTGGATTTCTACCAAACGACGTGTTAAGCATGCCGATGCTGCTCTTTTTAGCACCCGCGCACGCATTTGTGCGAAAACGCGTTTTAGGCATGCACATGCATCTTTTGGTAGACGCGGATGAAGTTTTCTGCAAAACCACAAGATGTGCATGCAAATGGTGCTTTTTGCAGAACGCGCACGTGGATTTCTACCAAACGACGTGCTAAGCATGCCGATGCTGCTCTTTTTAGCACCCGCGCACGCATTTGTGCGAAAACGCGTTTTAAGCATGCACATGCATCTTTTGGTAGACGCGGATGAAGTTTTCTGCAAAACCACGAGATGTGCATGCAAATGGTGCTTTTTGCAGAACGCGCACGTGGATTTCTACCAAACGACGTGCTAAGCTTGCCGATGCTGCTCTTTTTAGCACCCGCGCACGGATTTGTGCGAAAACGCGTTTTAAG
Source organism: Dermacentor andersoni (assembly GCF_023375885.2). NCBI lineage: Eukaryota > Metazoa > Arthropoda > Arachnida > Ixodida > Ixodidae > Dermacentor > Dermacentor andersoni. The sequence continues at coordinate 53,815 of NW_027314848.1, read as the reverse complement.
CATGCACATGCATCTTTTGGTAGACGCGGATGAAGTTTTCTGCAAAACCACAAGATGTGCATGCAAATGGTGCTTTTTGCAAAACGCGCACGTGGATTTCTACCAAACGACGTGCTAAGCATGCCGATGCTGCTCTTTTTAGCACCCGCGCACGCATTTGTGCGAAAACGCGTTTTAAGCATGCACATGCATCTTTTGGTAGACGCGGATGAAGTTTTCTGCAAAACCACAAGATGTGCATGCAAATGGTGCTTTTTGCAGAACGCGCACGTGGATTTCTACCAAACGACGTGCTAAGCATGCCGATGCTGCTCTTTTTAGCACCCGCGCACGGATTTGTGCGAAAATGCGTTTTAAGCATGCACATGCATCTTTTGGTAGACGCGGATGAAGTTTTCTGCAAAACCACAAGATGTGCATGCAAATGGTGCTTTTTGCAGAACGCGCACGTGGATTTCTACCAAACGACGTGCTAAGCTTGCCGATTCTGCTCTTTTTAGCACCCGCGCACGGATTTGTGCGAAAACGCGTTTTAAGCATGCACATGCATCTTTTGGTAGACGCGGATGAAGTTTTCTGCAAAACCACAAGATGTGCATGCAAATGGTGCTTTTGGCAGAACGCGCACGTGGATTTCTACCAAACGACGTGCTAAGCATGCCGATGCTGCTCTTTTTAGCACCCGCGCACGCATTTGTGCGAAAACGCGTTTTAAGCATGCCCATGCATCTTTTGGTAGACGCGGATGAAGTTTTCTGCAAAACCACAAGACGTGCATGCAAATGGTGCTTTTTGCAGAACGCGCACGTGGATTTCTACCAAACGACGTGCTAAGCATGCCGATGCTGCTCTTTTTAGCACCCGCGCACGGATTTGTGCGAAAACGCGTTTTAAGCATGCACATGCATCTTTTGGTAGACGCGGATGAAGTTTTCTGCAAAACCACAAGATGTGCATAAATGGTGCTTTTGGCAGAACGCGCACGTGGATTTCTACCAAACGACGTGCTAAGCATGCCGATGCGGCTCTTTTTAGCACCCGCGCACGCATTTGTGCGAAAACGCGTTTTAAGCATGCACATGCATCTTTTGGTAGACGCGGATGAAGTTTTCTGCAAAACCACAAGATGTGCATGCAAATGGTGCTTTTTGCAGAACGCGCACGTGGATTTCTCCCAAACGACGTGCTAAGCATGCCGATGCTGCTATTTTTAGCACCCGCGCACGCATTTGTGCGAAAACGCGTTTTAAGCATGCACATGCATATTTTGGTAGACGCGGATGAAGTTTTCTGCAAAACCACAAGATGTGCATGCAAATGGTGCTTTTTGCAGAACGCGCACGTGGATTTCTACCAAACGACGTGCTAAGCATGCCGATGCTGCTCTTTTTAGCACCCGCGCACGCATTTGTGCGAAAACGCGTTTTAAGCATGCCCATGCATCTTTTGCTAGACGCGGATGAAGTTTTCTGCAAAACCACAAGACGTGCATGCAAATGGTGCTTTTTGCAGAACGCGCACGTGGATGTCTACCAAACGACGTGCTAAGCATGCCGATGCTGCTCTTTTTAGCACCCGCGCACGGATTTGTGCGAAAACGCGTTTTAAGCATGCACATGCATCTTTTAAAAGACGCGGATGAAGTTTTCTGCAAAACTACAAGATGTGCATGCAAATGGTGCTTTTTGCAGAACGCGCACGTGGATTTCTACCAAACGACGTGCTAAGCATGCCGATGCTGCTATTTTTAGCACCCGCGCACGCATTTGTGCGAAAACGCGTTTTAAGCATGCACATGCCTATTTTGGTAGACGCGGATGAAGTTTTCTGCAAAACCACAAGATGTGCATGCAAATGGTGCTTTTTGCAGAACGCGCACGTGGATTTCTACCAAACGACGTGCTAAGCATGCCGATGCTGCTCTTTTTAGCACCCGCGCACGCATTTGTGCGAAAACGCGTTTTAAGCATGCACATGCATCTTTTGGTAGACGCGGATGAAGTTTTCTGCAAAACCACAAGATGTGCATGCAAATGGTGCTTTTTGCAGAACGCGCACGTGGATTTCTACCAAACGACGTGCTAAGCTTGCCGATGCTGCTCTTTTTAGCACCCGCGCACGGATTTGTGCGAAAACGCGTTTTAAGCATGCACATGCATCTTTTGGTAGACGCGGATGAAGTTTTCTGCAAAACCACAAGATGTGCATGCAAATGGTGCTTTTGGCGGAACGCGCACGTGGATTTCTACCAAACGACGTGCTAAGCATGCCAATGCTGCTCTTTTTAGCACCCGCGCACGGATTTGTGCGAAAACGCGTTTTAAGCATGCACATGCATCTTTTGGTAGACGCGGATGAAGTTTTCTGCAAAACCACAAGATGTGCATGCAAATGGTGCTTTTGGCAGAACGCGCACGTGGATTTCTACCAAACGACGTGTTAAGCATGCCGATGCTGCTCTTTTTAGCACCCGCGCACGCATTTGTGCGAAAACGCGTTTTAAGCATGCACATGCATCTTTTGGTAGACGCGGATGAAGTTTTCTGCAAAACCACAAGATGTGCATGCAAATGGTGCTTTTGGCAGAACGCGCACGTGGATTTCTACCAAACGACGTGTTAAGCATGCCGATGCTGCTCTTTTTAGCACCCGCGCACGCATTTGTGCGAAAACGCGTTTTAAGCATGCACATGCATCTTTTGGTAGACGCGGATGAAGTTTTCTGCAAAACCACAAGATGTGCATGCAAATGGTGCTTTTTGCAGAACGCGCTCGTGGATTTCTACCAAACGACGTGCTAAGCATGCCGATGCTGCTCTTTTTAGCACCCGTGCACGCATTTGTGCGAAAACGCGTTTTAAGCATGCACATGCATCTTTTGGTAGACGCGGATGAAGTTTTCTGCAAAACCACAAGATGTGCATGCAAATGGTGCTTTTTGCAGAACGCGCACGTGGATTTCTACCAAACGACGTGCTAAGCATGCCGATGCTGCTCTTTTTAGCACCCGCGCACGGATTTGTGCGAAAACGCGTTTTAAGCATGCACATATATCTTTTGGTAGACGCGGATGAAGTTTTCTGCAAAACCACAAGATGTGCATGCAAATGGTGCTTTTGGCAGAACGCGCACGTGGATTTCTACCAAACGACGTGCTAAGCATGCCAATGCTACTCTTTTTAGCACCCGCGCACGCATTTGTGCGAAAACGCGTTTTAAGCATGCACATGCATCTTTTGGTAGACGCGGATGAAGTTTTCTGCAAAACCACAAGATGTGCATGCAAATGGTGCTTTTTGCAGAACGCGCACGTGGATTTCTACCAAACGACGTGCTAAGCATGCCGATGCTGCTCTTTTTAGCACCCGCGCACGGATTTGTGCGAAAACGCGTTTTAAGCATGCACATACATCTTTTGGTAGACGCGGATGAAGTTTTCTGCAAAACCACAAGATGTGCATGCAAATGGTGCTTTTTGCAGAACGCGCTCGTGGATTTCTACCAAACGACGTGCTAAGCATGCCGATGCTGCTCTTTTTAGCACCCGCGCACGCATTTGTGCGAAAACGCGTTTTAAGCATGCACATGCATCTTTTGGTAGACGCGGATGAAGTTTTCTGCAAAACCACAATATGTGCATGCAAATGGTGCTTTTTGCAGAACGCGCTCGTGGATTTCTACCAAACGACGTGCTAAGCATGCCGATGCTGCTCTTTTTAGCACCCGCGCACGGATTTGTGCGAAAACGCGTTTTAAGCATGCACATGCATCTTTTGGTAGACGCGGATGAAGTTTTCTGCAAAACCACAAGATGTGCATGCAAATGATGCTTTTGGCAGAACGCGCACGTGGATTTCTACCAAACGACGTGCTAAGCATGCCAATGCTGCTCTTTTTAGCACCCGCGCACGCATTTGTGCGAAAACGCGTTTTAAGCATGCACATGCATCTTTTGGTAGACGCGGATGAAGTTTTCTGCAAAACCACAAGATGTGCATGCAAATGGTGCTTTTGTCAGAACGCGCACGTGGATGTCTATCAAACGACGTGCTAAGCATGCCGATGCTGCTCTTTTTAGCACCCGCCCACGCATTTGTGCGAAAACGCGTTTTAAGCATGCACATGCATCTTTTGGTAGACGCGGATGAAGTTTTCTGCAAAACCACAAGATGTGCATGCAAATGGTGCTTTTTGCAGAACGCGCACGTGGATTTCTACCAAACGACGTGCTAAGCATGCCGATGCTGCTCTTTTTAGCACCCGCGCACGGATTTGTGCGAAAACGCGTTTTAAGCATGCACATACATCTTTTGGTAGACGCGGATGAAGTTTTCTGCAAAACCACAAGATGTGCATGCAAATGGTGCTTTTTGCAGAACGCGCTCGTGGATTTCTACCAAACGACGTGCTAAGCATGCCGATGCTGCTCTTTTTAGCACCCGCGCACGCATTTGTGCGAAAACGCGTTTTAAGCATGCACATGCATCTTTTGGTAGACGCGGATGAACTTTTCTGCAAAACCGCAATATGTGCATGCAAATGGTGCTTTTTGCAGAACGCGCTCGTGGATTTCTACCAAACGACGTGCTAAGCATGCCGATGCTGCTCTTTTTAGCACCCGCGCACGCGTTTGTGCGAAAACGCGTTTTAAGCATGCACATGCATCTTTTGGTAGACGCGGATGAAGTTTTCTGCAAAACCACAAGATGTGCATGCGAATGGTGCTTTTTGCAGAACGCGCACGTGGATTGCTACCAAACGACGTGCTAAGCATGCCGATGCTGCTCTTTTTAGCACCCGCGCACGGATTTGTGCGAAAACGCGTTTTAAGCATGCACATGCATCTTTTGGTAGACGCGGATGAAGTTTTCTGCAAAACCACAAGATGTGCATGCAAATGGTGCTTTTGGCAGAACGCGCACGTGGATTTCTACCAAACGACGTGCTAAGCATGCCAATGCTGCTCTTTTTAGCACCCGCGCACGCATTTGTGCGAAAACGCGTTTTAAGCATGCACATGCATCTTTTGGTAGACGCGGATGAAGTTTTCTGCAAAACCACAAGATGTGCATGCAAATGGTGCTTTTTGCAGAACGCGCACGTGGATTTCTACCACACGACGTGCTAAGCATGCCGATGCTGCTCTTTTTAGCACCCGCGCACGGATTTGTGCGAAAACGCGTTTTAAGCATGCACATACATCTTTTGGTAGACGCGGATGAAGTTTTCTGCAAAACCACAAGATGTGCATGCAAATGGTGCTTTTTGCAGAACGCGCTCGTGGATTTCTACCAAACGACGTGCTAAGCATGCCGATGCTGCTCTTTTTAGCACCCGCGCACGCATTTGTGCGAAAACGCGTTTTAAGCATGCACATGCATCTTTTGGTAGACGCGGATGAAGTTTTCTGCAAAACCACAATATGTGCATGCAAATGGTGCTTTTTGCAGAACGCGCTCGTGGATTTCTACCAAACGACGTGCTAAGCATGCCGATGCTGCTCTTTTTAGCACCCGCGCACGGATTTGTGCGAAAACGCGTTTTAAGCATGCACATGCATCTTTTGGTAGACGCGGATGAAGTTTTCTGCAAAACCACAAGATGTGCATGCAAATGATGCTTTTGGCAGAACGCGCACGTGGATTTCTACCAAACGACGTGCTAAGCATGCCAATGCTGCTCTTTTTAGCACCCGCGCACGCATTTGTGCGAAAACGCGTTTTAAGCATGCACATGCATCTTTTGGTAGACGCGGATGAAGTTTTCTGCAAAACCACAAGATGTGCATGCAAATGGTGCTTTTGTCAGAACGCGCACGTGGATGTCTATCAAACGACGTGCTAAGCATGCCGATGCTGCTCTTTTTAGCACCCGCGCACGCATTTGTGCGAAAACGCGTTTTAAGCATGCACATGCATCTTTTGGTAGACGCGGATGAAGTTTTCTGCAAAACCACAAGATGTGCATGCAAATGGTGCTTTTTGCAGAACGCGCACGTGGATTTCTACCAAACGACGTGCTAAGCATGCCGATGCTGCTCTTTTTAGCACCCGCGCACGGATTTGTGCGAAAACGCATTTTAAGCATGCACATACATCTTTTGGTAGACGCGGATGAAGTTTTCTGCAAAACCACAAGATGTGCATGCAAATGGTGCTTTTTGCAGAACGCGCTCGTGGATTTCTACCAAACGACGTGCTAAGCATGCCGATGCTGCTCTTTTTAGCACCCGCGCACGCATTTGTGCGAAAACGCGTTTTAAGCATGCACATGCATCTTTTGGTAGACGCGGATGAACTTTTCTGCAAAACCGCAATATGTGCATGCAAATGGTGCTTTTTGCAGAACGCGCTCGTGGATTTCTACCAAACGACGTGCTAAGCATGCCGATGCTGCTCTTTTTAGCACCCGCGCACGCGTTTGTGCGAAAACGCGTTTTAAGCATGCACATGCATCTTTTGGTAGACGCGGATGAAGTTTTCTGCAAAACCACAAGATGTGCATGCGAATGGTGCTTTTTGCAGAACGCGCACGTGGATTGCTACCAAACGACGTGCTAAGCATGCCGATGCTGCTCTTTTTAGCACCCGCGCACGGATTTGTGCGAAAACGCGTTTTAAGCATGCACATGCATCTTTTGGTAGACGCGGATGAAGTTTTCTGCAAAACCACAAGATGTGCATGCAAATGATGCTTTTGGCAGAACGCGCACGTGGATTTCTACCAAACGACGTGCTAAGCATGCCAATGCTGCTCTTTTTAGCACCCGCGCACGCATTTGTGCGAAAACGCGTTTTAAGCATGCACATGCATCTTTTGGTAGACGCGGATGAAGTTTTCTGCAAAACCACAAGATGTGCATGCAAATGGTGCTTTTGTCAGAACGCGCACGTGGATGTCTATCAAACGACGTGCTAAGCATGCCGATGCTGCTCTTTTTAGCACCCGCGCACGCATTTGTGCGAAAACGCGTTTTAAGCATGCACATGCATCTTTTGGTAGACGCGGATGAAGTTTTCTGCAAAACCACAAGATGTGCATGCAAATGGTGCTTTTTGCAGAACGCGCTCGTGGATTTCTACCAAACGACGTGCTAAGCATGCCGATGCTGCTCTTTTTAGCACTCGCGCACGCATTTGTGCGAAAACGCGTTTTAAGCATGCACATGCATCTTTTGGTAGACGCGGATGAAGTTTTCTGCAAAACCACAAGATGTGCATGCAAATGGTGCTTTTTGCAGAACGCGCTCGTGGATTTCTACCAAACGACGTGCTAAGCATGCCGATGCTGCTCTTTTTAGCACCCGCGCACGCATTTGTGCTAAAACGCGTTTTAAGCATGCACATGCATCTTTTGGTATACGCGGATGAAGTTTTCTGCAAAACCACAAGATGTGCATGCAAATGGTGCTTTTTGCAGAACGCGCACGTGGATTTCTACCAAACGACGTGCTAAGCATGCCGATGCTGCTATTTTTAGCACCCGCGCACGCATTTGTGCGAAAACGCGTTTTAAGCATGCACATGCATCTTTTGGTAGACGCGGATGAAGTTTTCTGCAAAACCACAAGATGTGCATGCAAATGGTGCTTTTTGCAGAACACGCACGTGGATTTCTACCAAACGACGTGCTAAGCATGCCGATGCTGCTCTTTTTAGCACCCGCGCACGCATTTGTGCGAAAACGCGTTTTAAGCATGCACATGCATCTTTTGGTAGACGCGGATGAAGTTTTCTGCAAAACCACAAGATGTGCATGCAAATGGTGCTTTTGGCAGAACGCGCACGTGGACTTCTACCAAACGACGTGCTAAGCATGCCAATGCTGCTCTTTTTAGCACCCGCGCACGCATTTGTGCGAAAACGCGTTTTTAGCATGCACATGCATCTTTTGGTAGACGCGGATGAAGTTTTCTGCAAAACCACAAGATATGCATGCAAATGGTGCTTTTTGCAGAACGCGCACGTGGATTTCTAATAAACGACGTGCTAAGCATGCCGATGCTGCTCTTTTTAGCACCCGCGCACGGATTTGTGCGAAAACGCGTTTTAAGCATGCACATGCATCTTTTGGTAGACGCGGATGAAGTTTTCTGCAAAACCACAAGATGTGCATGCAAATGGTGCTTTTGGTAGAACGCGCACGTGGATTTCTACCAAACGACGTGCTAAGCATGCCGATGCTGCTCTTTTTAGCACCCGCGCACGCGTTTGTGCGAAAACGCGTTTTAAGCATGCACATGCATCTTTTGGTAGACGCGGATGAAGTTTTCTGCAAAACCACAAGATGTGCATGCGAATGGTGCTTTTTGCAGAACGCGCACGTGGATTGCTACCAAACGACGTGCTAAGCATGCCGATGCTGCTCTTTTTAGCACCCGCGCACGGATTTGTGCGAAAACGCGTTTTAAGCATGCACATGCATCTTTTGGTAGACGCGGATGAAGTTTTCTGCAAAACCACAAGATGTGCATGCAAATGATGCTTTTGGCAGAACGCGCACGTGGATTTCTACCAAACGACGTGCTAAGCATGCCGATGCTGCTCTTTTTAGCACCCGCGCACGGATTTGTGCGAAAACGCGTTTTAAGCATGCACATGCATCTTTTGGTAGACGCGGATGAAGTTTTCTGCAAAACCACAAGATGTGCATGCAAATGATGCTTTTGGCAGAACGCGCACGTGGATTTCTACCAAACGACGTGCTAAGCATGCCAATGCTGCTCTTTTTAGCACCCGCGCACGCATTTGTGCGAAAACGCGTTTTAAGCATGCACATGCATCTTTTGGTAGACGCGGATGAAGTTTTCTGCAAAACCACAAGATGTGCATGCAAATGATGCTTTTTGCAGAACGCGCACGTGGATTTCTACCAAACGACGTGCTAAGCATGCCGATGCTGCTCTTTTTAGCACCCGCGCACGGATTTGTGCGAAAACGCGTTTTAAGCATGCACATGCATCTTTTGGTAGACGCGGATGAAGTTTTCTGCAAAACCACAAGATGTGCATGCAAATGATGCTTTTGGCAGAACGCGCACGTGGATTTCTACCAAACGACGTGCTAAGCATGCCAATGCTGCTCTTTTTAGCACCCGCGCACGCATTTGTGCGAAAACGCGTTTTAAGCATGCACATGCATCTTTTGGTAGACGCGGATGAAGTTTTCTGCAAAACCACAAGATGTGCATGCAAATGGTGCTTTTTGCAGAACGCGCTCGTGGATTTCTACCAAACGACGTGCTAAGCATGCCGATGCTGCTCTTTTTAGCACCCGCGCACGCATTTGTGCGAAAACGCGTTTTAAGCATGCACATGCATCTTTTGGTAGACGCGGATGAAGTTTTCTGCAAAACCGCAATATGTGCATGCAAATGGTGCTTTTTTCAGAACGCGCTCGTGGATTTCTACCAAACGACGTGCTAAGCATGCCGATGCTGCTCTTTTTAGCACCCGCGCACGCGTTTGTGCGAAAACGCGTTTTAAGCATGCACATGCATCTTTTGGTAGACGCGGATGAAGTTTTCTGCAAAACCACAAGATGTGCATGCGAATGGTGCTTTTTGCAGAACGCGCACGTGGATTGCTACCAAACGACGTGCTAAGCATGCCGATGCTGCTCTTTTTAGCACCCGCGCACGGATTTGTGCGAAAACGCGTTTTAAGCATGCACATGCATCTTTTGGTAGACGCGGATGAAGTTTTCTGCAAAACCACAAGATGTGCATGCAAATGATGCTTTTGGCAGAACGCGCACGTGGATGTCTACCAAACGACGTGCTAAGCATGCCAATGCTGCTCTTTTTAGCACCCGCGCACGCATTTGTGCGAAAACGCGTTTTAAGCATGCACATGCATCTTTTGGTAGACGCGGATGAAGTTTTCTGCAAAACCACAAGATGTGCATGCAAATGGTGCTTTTGTCAGAACGCGCACGTGGATGTCTATCAAACGACGTGCTAAGCATGCCGATGCTCCTCTTTTTAGCACCCGCGCACGCATTTGTGCGAAAACGCGTTTTAAGCATGCACATGCATCTTTTGGTAGACGCGGATGAAGTTTTCTGCAAAACCACAAGATGTGCATGCAAATGGTGCTTTTTGCAGAACGCGCTCGTGGATTTCTACCAAACGACGTGCTAAGCATGCCGATGCTGCTCTTTTTAGCACCCGCGCACGCATTTGTGCGAAAACGCGTTTTAAGCATGCACATGCATCTTTTGGTAGACGCGGATGAACTTTTCTGCAAAACCGCAATATGTGCATGCAAATGGTGCTTTTTGCAGAACGCGCTCGTGGATTTCTACCAAACGACGTGCTAAGCATGCCGATGCTGCTCTTTTTAGCACCCGCGCACGCGTTTGTGCGAAAACGCGTTTTAAGCATGCACATGCATCTTTTGGTAGACGCGGATGAAGTTTTCTGCAAAACCACAAGATGTGCATGCAAATGATGCTTTTGGCAGAACGCGCACGTGGATTTCTACCAAACGACGTGCTAAGCATGCCAATGCTGCTCTTTTTAGCACCCGCGCACGCATTTGTGCGAAAACGCGTTTTAAGCATGCACATGCATCTTTTGGTAGACGCGGATGAAGTTTTCTGCAAAACCACAAGATGTGCATGCAAATGGTGCTTTTGTCAGAACGCGCACGTGGATGTCTATCAAACGACGTGCTAAGCATGCCGATGCTGCTCTTTTTAGCACCCGCGCACGCATTTGTGCGAAAACGCGTTTTAAGCATGCACATGCATCTTTTGGTAGACGCGGATGAAGTTTTCTGCAAAACCACAAGATGTGCATGCAAATGGTGCTTTTTGCAGAACGCGCTCGTGGATTTCTACCAAACGACGTGCTAAGCATGCCGATGCTGCTCTTTTTAGCACTCGCGCACGCATTTGTGCGAAAACGCGTTTTAAGCATGCACATGCATCTTTTGGTAGACGCGGATGAAGTTTTCTGCAAAACCACAAGATGTGCATGCAAATGGTGCTTTTTGCAGAACGCGCTCGTGGATTTCTACCAAACGACGTGCTAAGCATGCCGATGCTGCTCTTTTTAGCACCCGCGCACGCATTTGTGCTAAAACGCGTTTTAAGCATGCACATGCATCTTTTGGTATACGCGGATGAAGTTTTCTGCAAAACCACAAGATGTGCATGCAAATGGTGCTTTTTGCAGAACGCGCACGTGGATTTCTACCAAACGACGTGCTAAGCATGCCGATGCTGCTATTTTTAGCACCCGCGCACGCATTTGTGCGAAAACGCGTTTTAAGCATGCACATGCATCTTTTGGTAGACGCGGATGAAGTTTTCTGCAAAACCACAAGATGTGCATGCAAATGGTGCTTTTTGCAGAACACGTCCGTGGATTTCTACCAAACGACGTGCTAAGCATGCCGATGCTGCTCTTTTTAGCACCCGCGCACGCATTTGTGCGAAAACGCGTTTTAAGCATGCACATGCATCTTTTGGTAGACGCGGATGAAGTTTTCTGCAAAACCACAAGATGTGCATGCAAATGGTGCTTTTGGCAGAACGCGCACGTGGATTTCTACCAAACGACGTGCTAAGCATGCCAATGCTGCTCTTTTTAGCACCCGCGCACGCATTTGTGCGAAAACGCGTTTTTAGCATGCACATGCATCTTTTGGTAGACGCGGATGAAGTTTTCTGCAAAACCACAAGATATGCATGCAAATGGTGCTTTTTGCAGAACGCGCACGTGGATTTCTACCAAACGACGTGCTAAGCATGCCGATGCTGCTCTTTTTAGCACCCGCGCACGGATTTGTGCGAAAACGCGTTTTAAGCATGCACATGCATCTTTTGGTAGACGCGGATGAAGTTTTCTGCAAAACCACAAGATGTGCATGCAAATGGTGCTTTTGGTAGAACGCGCACGTGGATTTCTACCAAACGACGTGCTAAGCATGCCGATGCTGCTCTTTTTAGCACCCGCGCACGCGTTTGTGCGAAAACGCGTTTTAAGCATGCACATGCATCTTTTGGTAGACGCGGATGAAGTTTTCTGCAAAACCACAAGATGTGCGTGCAAATGGTGCTTTTTGCAGAACGCGCACGTGGATTTCTACCAAACGACGTGCTAAGCATGCCGATGCTGCTCTTTTTAGCACCCGCGCACGCATTTGTGCGAAAACGCGTTTTAAGCATGCACATGCATCTTTTGGTAGACGCGGATGAAGTTTTCTGCAAAACCACAAGATGTGCATGCAAATGATGCTTTTGGCAGAACGCGCACGTGGATTTCTACCAAACGACGTGCTAAGCATGCCAATGCTGCTCTTTTTAGCACCCGCGCACGCATTTGTGCGAAAACGCGTTTTAAGCATGCACATGCATCTTTTGGTAGACGCGGATGAAGTTTTCTGCAAAACCACAAGATGTGCATGCAAATGGTGCTTTTGTCAGAACGCGCACGTGGATGTCTATCAAACGACGTGCTAAGCATGCCGATGCTGCTCTTTTTAGCACCCGCGCACGCATTTGTGCGAAAACGCGTTTTAAGCATGCACATGCATCTTTTGGTAGACGCGGATGAAGTTTTCTGCAAAACCACAAGATGTGCATGCAAATGGTGCTTTTTGCAGAACGCGCTCGTGGATTTCTACCAAACGACGTGCTAAGCATGCCGATGCTGCTCTTTTTAGCACCCGCGCACGCATTTGTGCTAAAACGCGTTTTAAGCATGCACATGCATCTTTTGGTATACGCGGATGAAGTTTTCTGCAAAACCACAAGATGTGCATGCAAATGGTGCTTTTTGCAGAACGCGCACGTGGATTTCTACCAAACGACGTGCTAAGCATGCCGATGCTGCTATTTTTAGCACCCGCGCACGCATTTGTGCGAAAACGCGTTTTAAGCATGCACATGCATCTTTTGGTAGACGCGGATGAAGTTTTCTGCAAAACCACAAGATGTGCATGCAAATGGTGCTTTTTGCAGAACACGCACGTGGATTTCTACCAAACGACGTGCTAAGCATGCCGATGCTGCTCTTTTTAGCACCCGCGCACGCATTTGTGCGAAAACGCGTTTTAAGCATGCACATGCATCTTTTGGTAGACGCGGATGAAGTTTTCTGCAAAACCACAAGATGTGCATGCAAATGGTGCTTTTGGCAGAACGCGCACGTGGATTTCTACCAAACGACGTGCTAAGCATGCCAATGCTGCTCTTTTTAGCACCCGCGCACGCATTTGTGCGAAAACGCGTTTTTAGCATGCACATGCATCTTTTGGTAGACGCGGATGAAGTTTTCTGCAAAACCACAAGATATGCATGCAAATGGTGCTTTTTGCAGAACGCGCACGTGGATTTCTACCAAACGACGTGCTAAGCATGCCGATGCTGCTCTTTTTAGCACCCGCGCACGGATTTGTGCGAAAACGCGTTTTAAGCATGCACATGCATCTTTTGGTAGACGCGGATGAAGTTTTCTGCAAAACCACAAGATGTGCATGCAAATGGTGCTTTTGGCAGAACGCGCACGTGGATGTCTATCAAACGACGTGCTAAGCATGCCGATGCTGCTCTTTTTAGCACCCGCGCACGCATTTGTGCGAAAACGCGTTTTAAGCATGCACATGCATCTTTTGGTAGACGCGGATGAAGTTTTCTGCAAAACCACAAGATGTGCATGCAAATGGTGCTTTTTGCAGAACGCGCACGTGGATTTCTAATAAACGACGTGCTAAGCATGCCGATGCTGCTCTTTTTAGCACCCGCGCACGGATTTGTGCGAAAACGCGTTTTAAGCATGCACATGCATCTTTTGGTAGACGCGGATGAAGTTTTCTGCAAAACCACAAGATGTGCATGCAAATGGTGCTTTTGGTAGAACGCGCACGTGGATTTCTACCAAACGACGTGCTAAGCATGCCGATGCTGCTCTTTTTAGCACCCGCGCACGCGTTTGTGCGAAAACGCGTTTTAAGCATGCACATGCATCTTTTGGTAGACGCGGATGAAGTTTTCTGCAAAACCACAAGATGTGCATGCGAATGGTGCTTTTTGCAGAACGCGCACGTGGATTGCTACCAAACGACGTGCTAAGCATGCCGATGCTGCTCTTTTTAGCACCCGCGCACGGATTTGTGCGAAAACGCGTTTTAAGCATGCACATGCATCTTTTGGTAGACGCGGATGAAGTTTTCTGCAAAACCACAAGATGTGCATGCAAATGATGCTTTTGGCAGAACGCGCACGTGGATTTCTACCAAACGACGTGCTAAGCATGCCGATGCTGCTCTTTTTAGCACCAGCGCACGGATTTGTGCGAAAACGCGTTTTAAGCATGCACATGCATCTTTTGGTAGACGCGGATGAAGTTTTCTGCAAAACCACAAGATGTGCATGCAAATGATGCTTTTGGCAGAACGCGCACGTGGATTTCTACCAAACGACGTGCTAAGCATGCCAATGCTGCTCTTTTTAGCACCCGCGCACGCATTTGTGCGAAAACGCGTTTTAAGCATGCACATGCATCTTTTGGTAGACGCGGATGAAGTTTTCTGCAAAACCACAAGATGTGCATGCAAATGATGCTTTTGGCAGAACGCGCACGTGGATTTCTACCAAACGACGTGCTAAGCATGCCGATGCTGCTCTTTTTAGCACCCGCGCACGGATTTGTGCGAAAACGCGTTTTAAGCATGCACATGCATCTTTTGGTAGACGCGGATGAAGTTTTCTGCAAAACCACAAGATGTGCATGCAAATGATGCTTTTGGCAGAACGCGCACGTGGATTTCTACCAAACGACGTGCTAAGCATGCCAATGCTGCTCTTTTTAGCACCCGCGCACGCATTTGTGCGAAAACGCGTTTTAAGCATGCACATGCATCTTTTGGTAGACGCGGATGAAGTTTTCTGCAAAACCACAAGATGTGCATGCAAATGGTGCTTTTTGCAGAACGCGCTCGTGGATTTCTACCAAACGACGTGCTAAGCATGCCGATGCTGCTCTTTTTAGCACCCGCGCACGCATTTGTGCGAAAACGCGTTTTAAGCATGCACATGCATCTTTTGGTAGACGCGGATGAAGTTTTCTGCAAAACCGCAATATGTGCATGCAAATGGTGCTTTTTGCAGAACGCGCTCGTGGATTTCTACCAAACGACGTGCTAAGCATGCCGATGCTGCTCTTTTTAGCACCCGCGCACGCGTTTGTGCGAAAACGCGTTTTAAGCATGCACATGCATCTTTTGGTAGACGCGGATGAAGTTTTCTGCAAAACCACAAGATGTGCATGCGAATGGTGCTTTTTGCAGAACGCGCACGTGGATTGCTACCAAACGACGTGCTAAGCATGCCGATGCTGCTCTTTTTAGCACCCGCGCACGGATTTGTGCGAAAACGCGTTTTAAGCATGCACATGCATCTTTTGGTAGACGCGGATGAAGTTTTCTGCAAAACCACAAGATGTGCATGCAAATGATGCTTTTGGCAGAACGCGCACGTGGATTTCTACCAAACGACGTGCTAAGCATGCCAATGCTGCTCTTTTTAGCACCCGCGCACGCATTTGTGCGAAAACGCGTTTTAAGCATGCACATGCATCTTTTGGTAGACGCGGATGAAGTTTTCTGCAAAACCACAAGATGTGCATGCAAATGGTGCTTTTGTCAGAACGCGCACGTGGATGTCTATCAAACGACGTGCTAAGCATGCCGATGCTGCTCTTTTTAGCACCCGCGCACGCATTTGTGCGAAAACGCGTTTAGCATGCACATGCATCTTTTGGTAGACGCGGATGAAGTTTTCTGCAAAACCACAAGATGTGCATGCAAATGGTGCTTTTTGCAGAACGCGCTCGTGGATTTCTACCAAACGACGTGCTAAGCATGCCGATGCTGCTCTTTTTAGCACTCGCGCACGCATTTGTGCGAAAACGCGTTTTAAGCATGCACATGCATCTTTTGGTAGACGCGGATGAAGTTTTCTGCAAAACCACAAGATGTGCATGCAAATGGTGCTTTTTGCAGAACGCGCTCGTGGATTTCTACCCAAACGACGTGCTAAGCATGCCGATGCTGCTCTTTTTAGCACCCGCGCACGCATTTGCGCTAAAACGCGTTTTAAGCATGCACATGCATCTTTTGGTATACGCGGATGAAGTTTTCTGCAAAACCACAAGATGTGCATGCAAATGGTGCTTTTTGCAGAACGCGCACGTGGATTTCTACCAAACGACGTGCTAAGCATGCCGATGCTGCTATTTTTAGCACCCGCGCACGCATTTGTGCGAAAACGCGTTTTAAGCATGCACATGCATCTTTTGGTAGACGCGGATGAAGTTTTCTGCAAAACCACAAGATGTGCATGCAAATGGTGCTTTTTGCAGAACACGCACGTGGATTTCTACCAAACGACGTGCTAAGCATGCCGATGCTGCTCTTTTTAGCACCCGCGCACGCATTTGTGCGAAAACGCGTTTTAAGCATGCACATGCATCTTTTGGTAGACGCGGATGAAGTTTTCTGCAAAACCACAAGATGTGCATGCAAATGGTGCTTTTGGCAGAACGCGCACGTGGATTTCTACCAAACGACGTGCTAAGCATGCCAATGCTGCTCTTTTTAGCACCCGCGCACGCATTTGTGCGAAAACGCGTTTTTAGCATGCACATGCATCTTTTGGTAGACGCGGATGAAGTTTTCTGCAAAACCACAAGATATGCATGCAAATGGTGCTTTTTGCAGAACGCGCACGTGGATTTCTACCAAACGACGTGCTAAGCATGCCGATGCTGCTCTTTTTAGCACCCCGCGCACGGATTTGTGCGAAAACGCGTTTTAAGCATGCACATGCATCTTTTGGTAGACGCGGATGAAGTTTTCTGCAAAACCACAAGATGTGCATGCAAATGGTGCTTTTGGTAGAACGCGCACGTGGATTTCTACCAAACGACGTGCTAAGCATGCCGATGCTGCTCTTTTTAGCACCCGCGCACGCGTTTGTGCGAAAACGCGTTTTAAGCATGCACATGCATCTTTTGGTAGACGCGGATGAAGTTTTCTGCAAAACCACAAGATGTGCGTGCAAATGGTGCTTTTTGCAGAACGCGCACGTGGATTTCTACCAAACGACGTGCTAAGCATGCCGATGCTGCTCTTGTTAGCACCCGCGCACGCATTTGTGCGAAAACGCGTTTTAAGCATGCACATGCATCTTTTGGTAGACGCGGATGAAGTTTTCTGCAAAACCACAAGATGTGCATGCAAATGATGCTTTTGGCAGAACGCGCACGTGGATTTCTACCAAACGACGTGCTAAGCATGCCAATGCTGCTCTTTTTAGCACCCCCGCACGCATTTGTGCGAAAACGCGTTTTAAGCATGCACATGCATCTTTTGGTAGACGCGGATGAAGTTTTCTGCAAAACCACAAGATGTGCATGCAAATGGTGCTTTTGTCAGAACGCGCACGTGGATGTCTATCAAACGACGTGCTAAGCATGCCGATGCTGCTCTTTTTAGCACCCGCGCACGCATTTGTGCGAAAACGCGTTTTAAGCATGCACATGCATCTTTTGGTAGACGCGGATGAAGTTTTCTGCAAAACCACAAGATGTGCATGCAAATGGTGCTTTTTGCAGAACGCGCTCGTGGATTTCTACCAAACGACGTGCTAAGCATGCCGATGCTGCTCTTTTTAGCACTCGCGCACGCATTTGTGCGAAAACGCGTTTTAAGCATGCACATGCATCTTTTGGTAGACGCGGATGAAGTTTTCTGCAAAACCACAAGATGTGCATGCAAATGGTGCTTTTTGCAGAACGCGCTCGTGGATTTCTACCAAACGACGTGCTAAGCATGCCGATGCTGCTCTTTTTAGCACCCGCGCACGCATTTGTGCTAAAACGCGTTTTAAGCATGCACATGCATCTTTTGGTATACGCGGATGAAGTTTTCTGCAAAACCACAAGATGTGCATGCAAATGGTGCTTTTTGCAGAACGCGCACGTGGATTTCTACCAAACGACGTGCTAAGCATGCCGATGCTGCTATTTTTAGCACCCGCGCACGCATTTGTGCGAAAACGCGTTTTAAGCATGCACATGCATCTTTTGGTAAACGCGGATGAAGTTTTCTGCAAAACCACAAGATGTGCATGCAAATGGTGCTTTTTGCAGAACACGCACGTGGATTTCTACCAAACGACGTGCTAAGCATGCCGATGCTGCTCTTTTTAGCACCCGCGCACGCATTTGTGCGAAAACGCGTTTTAAGCATGCACATGCATCTTTTGGTAGACGCGGATGAAGTTTTCTGCAAAACCACAAGATGTGCATGCAAATGGTGCTTTTGGCAGAACGCGCACGTGGATTTCTACCAAACGACGTGCTAAGCATGCCAATGCTGCTCTTTTTAGCACCCGCGCACGCATTTGTGCAAAAACGCGTTTTTAGCATGCACATGCATCTTTTGGTAGATGCGGATGAAGTTTTCTGCAAAACCACAAGATATGCATGCAAATGGTGCTTTTTGCAGAACGCGCACGTGGATTTCTACCAAACGACGTGCTAAGCATGCCGATGCTGCTCTTTTTAGCACCCGCGCACGGATTTGTGCGAAAACGCGTTTTAAGCATGCACATGCATCTTTTGGTAGACGCGGATGAAGTTTTCTGCAAAACCACAAGATGTGCATGCAAATGGTGCTTTTGGCAGAACGCCGCACGTGGATGTCTATCAAACGACGTGCTAAGCATGCCGATGCTGCTCTTTTTAGCACCCGCGCACGCATTTGTGCGAAAACGCGTTTTAAGCATGCACATGCATCTTTTGGTAGACGCGGATGAAGTTTTCTGCAAAACCACAAGATGTGCGTGCAAATGGTGCTTTTTGCAGAACGCGCACGTGGATTTCTACCAAACGACGTGCTAAGCATGCCGATGCTGCTCTTTTTAGCACCCGCGCACGCATTTGTGCGAAAACGCGTTTTAAGCATGCACATGCATCTTTTGGTAGACGCGGATGAAGTTTTCTGCAAAACCACAAGATGTGCATGCAAATGATGCTTTTGGCAGAACGCGCACGTGGATTTCTACCAAACGACGTGCTAAGCATGCCAATGCTGCTCTTTTTAGCACCCCCGCACGCATTTGTGCGAAAACGCGTTTTAAGCATGCACATGCATCTTTTGGTAGACGCGGATGAAGTTTTCTGCAAAACCACAAGATGTGCATGCAAATGGTGCTTTTGTCAGAACGCGCACGTGGATGTCTATCAAACGACGTGCTAAGCATGCCGATGCTGCTCTTTTTAGCACCCGCGCACGCATTTGTGCGAAAACGCGTTTTAAGCATGCACATGCATCTTTTGGTAGACGCGGATGAAGTTTTCTGCAAAACCACAAGATGTGCATGCAAATGGTGCTTTTTGCAGAACGCGCTCGTGGATTTCTACCAAACGACGTGCTAAGCATGCCGATGCTGCTCTTTTTAGCACTCGCGCACGCATTTGTGCGAAAACGCGTTTTAAGCATGCACATGCATCTTTTGGTAGACGCGGATGAAGTTTTCTGCAAAACCACAAGATGTGCATGCAAATGGTGCTTTTTGCAGAACGCGCTCGTGGATTTCTACCAAACGACGTGCTAAGCATGCCGATGCTGCTCTTTTTAGCACCCGCGCACGCATTTGTGCTAAAACGCGTTTTAAGCATGCACATGCATCTTTTGGTATACGCGGATGAAGTTTTCTGCAAAACCACAAGATGTGCATGCAAATGGTGCTTTTTGCAGAACGCGCACGTGGATTTCTACCAAACGACGTGCTAAGCATGCCGATGCTGCTATTTTTAGCACCCGCGCACGCATTTGTGCGAAAACGCGTTTTAAGCATGCACATGCATCTTTTGGTAGACGCGGATGAAGTTTTCTGCAAAACCACAAGATGTGCATGCAAATGGTGCTTTTTGCAGAACACGCACGTGGATTTCTACCAAACGACGTGCTAAGCATGCCGATGCTGCTCTTTTTAGCACCCGCGCACGCATTTGTGCGAAAACGCGTTTTAAGCATGCACATGCATCTTTTGGTAGACGCGGATGAAGTTTTCTGCAAAACCACAAGATGTGCATGCAAATGGTGCTTTTGGCAGAACGCGCACGTGGATTTCTACCAAACGACGTGCTAAGCATGCCAATGCTGCTCTTTTTAGCACCCGCGCACGCATTTGTGCAAAAACGCGTTTTTAGCATGCACATGCATCTTTTGGTAGACGCGGATGAAGTTTTCTGCAAAACCACAAGATATGCATGCAAATGGTGCTTTTTGCAGAACGCGCACGTGGATTTCTACCAAACGACGTGCTAAGCATGCCGATGCTGCTCTTTTTAGCACCCGCGCACGGATTTGTGCGAAAACGCGTTTTAAGCATGCACATGCATCTTTTGGTAGACGCGGATGAAGTTTTCTGCAAAACCACAAGATGTGCATGCAAATGGTGCTTTTGGCAGAACGCGCACGTGGATGTCTATCAAACGACGTGCTAAGCATGCCGATTGCTGCTCTTTTTAGCACCCGCGCACGCATTTGTGCGAAAACGCGTTTTAAGCATGCACATGCATCTTTTGGTAGACGCGGATGAAGTTTTCTGCAAAACCACAAGATGTGCATGCAAATGGTGCTTTTTGCAGAACGCGCACGTGGATTTCTAATAAACGACGTGCTAAGCATGCCGATGCTGCTCTTTTTAGCACCCGCGCACGGATTTGTGCGAAAACGCGTTTTAAGCATGCACATGCATCTTTTGGTAGACGCGGATGAAGTTTTCTGCAAAACCACAAGATGTGCATGCAAATGGTGCTTTTGGTAGAACGCGCACGTGGATTTCTACCAAACGACGTGCTAAGCATGCCGATGCTGCTCTTTTTAGCACCCGCGCACGCGTTTGTGCGAAAACGCGTTTTAAGCATGCACATGCATCTTTTGGTAGACGCGGATGAAGTTTTCTGCAAAACCACAAGATGTGCATGCGAATGGTGCTTTTTGCAGAACGCGCACGTGGATTGCTACCAAACGACGTGCTAAGCATGCCGATGCTGCTCTTTTTAGCACCCGCGCACGGATTTGTGCGAAAACGCGTTTTAAGCATGCACATGCATCTTTTGGTAGACGCGGATGAAGTTTTCTGCAAAACCACAAGATGTGCATGCAAATGATGCTTTTGGCAGAACGCGCACGTGGATTTCTACCAAACGACGTGCTAAGCATGCCGATGCTGCTCTTTTTAGCACCCGCGCACGGATTTGTGCGAAAACGCGTTTTAAGCATGCACATGCATCTTTTGGTAGACGCGGATGAAGTTTTCTGCAAAACCACAAGATGTGCATGCAAATGATGCTTTTGGCAGAACGCGCACGTGGATTTCTACCAAACGACGTGCTAAGCATGCCAATGCTGCTCTTTTTAGCACCCGCGCACGCATTTGTGCGAAAACGCGTTTTAAGCATGCACATGCATCTTTTGGTAGACGCGGATGAAGTTTTCTGCAAAACCACAAGATGTGCATGCAAATGGTGCTTTTGGCAGAACGCGCACGTGGATGTCTATCAAACGACGTGCTAAGCATGCCGATGCTGCTCTTTTTAGCACCCGCGCACGCATTTGTGCGAAAACGCGTTTTAAGCATGCACATGCATCTTTTGGTAGACGCGGATGAAGTTTTCTGCAAAACCACAAGATGTGCATGCAAATGGTGCTTTTTGCAGAACGCGCTCGTGGATTTCTACCAAACGACGTGCTAAGCATGCCGATGCTGCTCTTTTTAGCACCCGCGCACGCATTTGTGCGAAAACGCGTTTTAAGCATGCACATGCATCTTTTGGTAGACGCGGATGAAGTTTTCTGCAAAACCACAAGATGTGCATGCAAATGGTGCTTTTTTGCAGAACGCGCACGTGGATTGCTACCAAACGACGTGCTAAGCATGCCGATGCTGCTCTTTTTAGCACCCGCGCACGGATTTGTGCGAAAACGCGTTTTAAGCATGCACATGCATCTTTTGGTAGACGCGGATGAAGTTTTCTGCAAAACCACAAGATGTGCATGCAAATGATGCTTTTGGCAGAACGCGCACGTGGATTTCTACCAAACGACGTGCTAAGCATGCCAATGCTGCTCTTTTTAGCACCCGCGCACGCATTTGTGCGAAAACGCGTTTTAAGCATGCACATGCATCTTTTGGTAGACGCGGATGAAGTTTTCTGCAAAACCACAAGATGTGCATGCAAATGGTGCTTTTGTCAGAACGCGCACGTGGATGTCTATCAAACGACGTGCTAAGCATGCCGATGCTGCTCTTTTTAGCACCCGCGCACGCATTTGTGCGAAAACGCGTTTTTAAGCATGCACATGCATCTTTTGGTAGACGCGGATGAAGTTTTCTGCAAAACCACAAGATGTGCATGCAAATGGTGCTTTTTGCAGAACGCGCTCGTCGATTTCTACCAAACGACGTGCTAAGCATGCCGATGCTGCTCTTTTTAGCACTCGCGCACGCATTTGTGCGAAAACGCGTTTTAAGCATGCACATGCATCTTTTGGTAGACGCGGATGAAGTTTTCTGCAAAACCACAAGATGTGCATGCAAATGGTGCTTTTTGCAGAACGCGCTCGTGGATTTCTACCAAACGACGTGCTAAGCATGCCGATGCTGCTCTTTTTAGCACCCGCGCACGCATTTGTGCTAAAACGCGTTTTAAGCATGCACATGCATCTTTTGGTATACGCGGATGAAGTTTTCTGCAAAACCACAAGATGTGCATGCAAATGGTGCTTTTTGCAGAACGCGCACGTGGATTTCTACCAAACGACGTGCTAAGCATGCCGATGCTGCTATTTTTAGCACCCGCGCACGCATTTGTGCGAAAACGCGTTTTAAGCATGCACATGCATCTTTTGGTAGACGCGGATGAAGTTTTCTACAAAACCACAAGATGTGCATGCAAATGGTGCTTTTTGCAGAACGCGCACGTGGATTTCTACCAAACGACGTGCTAAGCATGCCGATGCTGCTCTTTTTAGCACCCGCGCACGCATTTGTGCGAAAACGCGTTTTAAGCATGCACATGCATCTTTTGGTAGACGCGGATGAAGTTTTCTGCAAAACCACAAGATGTGCATGCAAATGGTGCTTTTGGCAGAACGCGCACGTGGATTTCTACCAAACGACGTGCTAAGCATGCCAATGCTGCTCTTTTTAGCACCCGCGCACGCATTTGTGCGAAAACGCGTTTTTAGCATGCACATGCATCTTTTGGTAGACGCGGATGAAGTTTTCTGCAAAACCACAAGATATGCATGCAAATGGTTGCTTTTTGCAGAACGCGCACGTTGATTTCTACCAAACGACGTGCTAAGCATGCCGATGCTGCTCTTTTTAGCACCCGCGCACGGATTTGTGCGAAAACGCGTTTTAAGCATGCACATGCATCTTTTGCTAGACGTGGATGAAGTTTTCTGCAAAACCACAAGATGTGCATGCAAATGGTGCTTTTTGCAGAACGCTCACGTGGATTTCTAATAAACGACGTGCTAAGCATGCCGATGCTGCTCTTTTTAGCACCCGCGCACGGATTTGTGCGAAAACGCGTTTTAAGCATGCACATGCATCTTTTGGTAGACGCGGATGAAGTTTTCTGCAAAACCACAAGATGTGCATGCAAATGGTGCTTTTGGCAGAACGCGCACGTGGATTTCTACCAAACGACGTGCTAAGCATGCCGATGCTGCTCTTTTTAGCACCCGCGCACGCGTTTGTGCGAAAACGCGTTTTAAGCATGCACATGCATCTTTTAGTAGACGCGGATGAAGTTTTCTGCAAAACCACAAGATGTGCGTGCAAATGGTGCTTTTTGCAGAACGCGCACGTGGATTTCTACCAAACGACGTGCTAAGCATGCCGATGCTGCTCTTTTTAGCACCCGCGCACGCATTTGTGCGAAAACGCGTTTTAAGCATGCACATGCATCTTTTGGTAGACGCGGATGAAGTTTTCTGCAAAACCACAAGATGTGCATGCAAATGGTGCTTTTTGCAGAACGCGCACGTGGATTGCTACCAAACGACGTGCTAAGCATGCCGATGCTGCTCTTTTTAGCACCCGCGCACGGATTTGTGCGAAAACGCGTTTTAAGCATGCACATGCATCTTTTGGTAGACGCGAATGAAGTTTTCTGCAAAACCACAAGATGTGCATGCAAATGATGCTTTTGGCAGAACGCGCACGTGGATTTCTACCAAACGACGTGCTAAGCATGCCAATGCTGCTCTTTTTAGCACCCGCGCACGCATTTGTGCGAAAACGCGTTTTAAGCATGCACATGCATCTTTTGGTAGACGCGGATGAAGTTTTCTGCAAAACCACAAGATGTGCATGCAAATGGTGCTTTTGGCAGAACGCGCACGTGGATGTCTATCAAACGACGTGCTAAGCATGCCGATGCTGCTCTTTTTAGCACCCGCGCACGCATTTGTGCGAAAACGCGTTTTAAGCATGCACATGCATCTTTTGGTAGACGCGGATGAAGTTTTCTGCAAAACCACAAGATGTGCATGCAAATGGTGCTTTTGGCTGAACGCGCACGTGGATTTCTACCAAACGACGTGCTAAGCATGCCGATGCTGCTCTTTTTAGCACCCGCGCACGCATTTGTGCGAAAACGCGTTTTAAGCATGCACATGCATCTTTTGGTAGACGCGGATGAAGTTTTCTGCAAAACCACAAGATGTGCATGCAAATGGTGCTTTTTGCAGAACGCGCTCGTGGATTTCTACCAAACGACGTGCTAAGCATGCCGATGCTGCTCTTTTTAGCACTCGCGCACGCATTTGTGCGAAAACGCGTTTTAAGCATGCACATGCATCTTTTGGTAGACGCGGATGAAGTTTTCTGCAAAACCACAAGATGTGCATGCAAATGGTGCTTTTTGCAGAACGCGCTCGTGGATTTCTACCAAACGACGTGCTAAGCATGCCGATGCTGCTCTTTTTAGCACCCGCGCACGCATTTGTGCGAAAACGCGTTTTAAGCATGCACATGCATCTTTTGGTATACGCGGATGAAGTTTTCTGCAAAACCACAAGATGTGCATGCAAATGGTGCTTTTTGCAGAACGCGCACGTGGATTTCTACCAAACGACGTGCTAAGCATGCCGATGCTGCTATTTTTAGCACCCGCGCACGCATTTGTGCGAAAACGCGTTTTAAGCATGCACATGCATCTTTTGGTAGACGCGGATGAAGTTTTCTGCAAAACCACAAGATGTGAATGCAAATGGTGCTTTTTGCAGAACGCGCACGTGGATTTCTACCAAACGACGTGCTAAGCATGCCGATGCTGCTCTTTTTAGCACCCGCGCACGCATTTGTGCGAAAACGCGTTTTTAGCATGCACATGCATCTTTTAGTAGACGCGGATGAAGTTTTCTGCAAAACCACAAGATGTGCATGCAAATGGTGCTTTTTGCAGAACGCGCACGTGGATTTCTACCAAACGACGTGCTAAGCATGCCGATGCTGCTCTTTTTAGCACCCGCGCACGGATTTGTGCGAAAACGCGTTTTAAGCATGCACATGCATCTTTTGGTAGACGCGGATGAAGTTTTCTGCAAAACCACAAGATGTGCATGCAAATGGTGCTTTTGGCAGAACGCGCACGTGGATGTCTATCAAACGACGTGCTAAGCATGCCGATGCTGCTCTGTTTAGCACCCGCGCACGCATTTGTGCGAAAACGCGTTTTAAGCATGCACATGCATCTTTTGGTAGACGCGGATGAAGTTTTCTGCAAAACCACAAGATGTGCATGCAAATGGTGCTTTTTGCAGAACGCGCACGTGGATTTCTAATAAACGACGTGCTAAGCATGCCGATGCTGCTCTTTTTAGCACCCGCGCACGGATTTGTGCGAAAACGCGTTTTAAGCATGCACATGCATCTTTTGGTAGACGCGGATGAAGTTTTCTGCAAAACCACAAGATGTGCATGCAAATGGTGCTTTTGGCAGAACGCGCACGTGGATTTCTACCAAACGACGTGCTAAGCATGCCGATGCTGCTCTTTTTAGCACCCGCGCGCGCGTTTGTGCGAAAACGCGTTTTAAGCATGCACATGCATTTTTTGGTAGACGCGGATGATGTTTTCTGCAAAACCACAAGATGTGCATGCAAATGGTGCTTTTTGCAGAACGCGCACGTGGATTTCTACCAAACGACGTGCTAAGCATGCCGATGCTGCTCTTTTTAGCACCCGCGCACGCATTTGTGCGAAAACGCGTTTTAAGCATGCACATGCATCTTTTGGTAGACGCGGATGAAGTTTTCTGCAAAACCACAAGATGTGCATGCAAATGGTGCTTTTTGCAGAACGCGCACGTGGATTTCTACCAAACGACGTGCTAAGCTTGCCGATGCTGCTCTTTTTAGCACCCGCGCACGGATTTGTGCGAAAACGCGTTTTAAGCATGCACATGCATCTTTTGGTAGACGCGGATGAAGTTTTCTGCAAAACCACAAGATGTGCATGCAAATGGTGCTTTTGGCAGAACGCGCACGTGGATGTCTATCAAACGACGTGCTAAGCATGCCGATGCTGCTCTTTTTAGCACCCGCGCACGCATTTGTGCGAAAACGCGTTTTTAAGCATGCACATGCATCTTTTGGTAGACGCGGATGAAGTTTTCTGCAAAACCACAAGATGTGCATGCAAATGGTGCTTTTTGCAGAACGCGCACGTGGATTTCTAATAAACGACGTGCTAAGCATGCCGATGCTGCTCTTTTTAGCACCCGCGCACGGATTTGTGCGAAAACGCGTTTTAAGCATGCACATGCATCTTTTGGTAGACGCGGATGAAGTTTTCTGCAAAACCACAAGATGTGCATGCAAATGGTGCTTTTGGCAGAACGCGCACGTGGATTTCTACCAAACGACGTGCTAAGCATGCCGATGCTGCTCTTTTTAGCACCCGCGCGCGCGTTTGTGCGAAAACGCGTTTTAAGCATGCACATGCATTTTTTGGTAGACGCGGATGAAGTTTTCTGCAAAACCACAAGATGTGCATGCAAATGGTGCTTTTTGCAGAACGCGCACGTGGATTTCTACCAAACGACGTGCTAAGCATGCCGATGCTGCTCTTTTTAGCACCCGCGCACGCATTTGTGCGAAAACGCGTTTTAAGCATGCACATGCATCTTTTGGTAGACGCGGATGAAGTTTTCTGCAAAACCACAGGATGTGCATGCAAATGGTGCTTTTTGCAGAACGCGCACGTGGATTTCTACCAAACGACGTGCTAAGCATGGCGATGCTGCTATTTTTAGCACCCGCGCACGCATTTGTGCGAAAACGCGTTTTAAGCATGCACATGCATATTTTGGTAGACGCGGATGAAGTTTTCTGCAAAACCACAAGATGTGCATGCAAATGGTGCTTTTTGCAGAACGCGCACGTGGATTTCTACCAAACGACGTGCTAAGCATGCCGATGCTGCTCTTTTTAGCACCCGCGCACGCATTTGTGCGAAAACGCGTTTTAAGCATGCACATGCATCTTTTGGTAGACGCGGATGAAGTTTTCTGCAAAACCACAAGATGTGCATGCAAATGGTGCTTTTGGCAGAACGCGCACGTGGATTTCTACCAAACGACGTGCTAAGCATGCCGATGCTGCTCTTTTTAGCACCCGCGCACGGATTTGTGCGAAAACGCATTTTAAGCATGCACATGCATCTTTTGGTAGACGCGGATGAAGTTTTCTGCAAAACCACAAGATGTGCATGCAAATGGTGCTTTTGGCAGAACGCGCACGTGGATTTCTACCAAACGACGTGCTAAGCATGCCGATGCTGCTCTTTTTAGCACCCGCGCACGCATTTGTGCGAAAACGCGTTTTAAGCATGCACATGCATCTTTTGGTAGACGCGGATGAAGTTTTCTGCAAAACCACAAGATGTGCATGCAACTGGTGCTTTTGGCAGAACGCGCACGTGGATTTCTAGCAAACGACGTGCTAAGCATGCCGATGCTGCTCTTTTTAGCACCCGCGCACGCATTTGTGCGAAAACGCGTTTTAAACATGTACATGCATCTTTTGGTAGACGCGGATGAAGTTTTCTGCAAAACCACAAGATGTGCATGCAAATAGGGCTTTTGGCAGAACGCGCACGCGGATTTCTACCAAACGACGTGCTAAGCATGCCGATGCTGCTCTTTTTAGCACCCGCGCACGCATTTGTGCGAGAACGCGTTTTAAAGCATGCACATGCATCTTTTGGTAGACGCGGATGAAGTTTTCTGCAAAACCACAAGATGTGCATGCAAATGGTGCTTTTTGCAGAACGCGCACGTGGATTTCTACCAAACGACGTGCTAAGCATGCCGATGCTGCTCTTTTTAGCACCCGCGCACGCATTTGTGCGAAAACGCGTTTTAAGCATGGACATGCATCTTTTGGTAGACGCGGATGAAGTTTTCTGCAAAACCACAAGATGTGCATGCAAATGGTGCTTTTGGCAGAACGCGCACGTGGATGTCTATCAAACGACGTGCTAAGCATGCCGATGCTGCTCTTTTTAGCACCCGCGCACGCATTTGTGCGAAAACGCGTTTTAAGCATGCACATGCATCTTTTGGTAGACGCGGATGAAGTTTTCTGCAAAACCACAAGATGTGCATGCAAATGGTGCTTTTTTGCAGAACGCGCTCGTGGATTTCTAGCAAACGACGTGCTAAGCATGCCGATGCTGCTCTTTTTAGCACTCGCGCACGCATTTGTGCGAAAACGCGTTTTAAGCATGCACATGCATCTTTTGGTAGACGCGGATGAAGTTTTCTGCAAAACCACAAGATGTGCATGCAAATGGTGCTTTTTGCAGAACGCGCTCGTGGATTTCTACCAAACGACGTGCTAAGCATGCCGATGCTGCTCTTTTTAGCACCCGCGCACGCATTTGTGCGAAAACGCGTTTTAAGCATGCACATGCATCTTTTGGTATACGCGGATGAAGTTTTCTGCAAAACCACAAGATGTGCATGCAAATGGTGCTTTTAGCAGAACGCGCACGTGGATTTCTACCAAACGACGTGCTAAGCATGCCGATGCTGCTATTTTTAGCACCCGCGCACGCATTTGTGCGAAAACGCGTTTTAAGCATGCACATGCATCTTTTGGTAGACGCGGATGAAGTTTTCTGCAAAACCACAAGATGTGCATGCAAATGGTGCTTTTTGCAGAACGCGCACGTGGATTTCTACCAAACGACGTGCTAAGCATGCCGATGCTGCTCTTTTTAGCACCCGCGCACGCATTTGTGCGAAAACGCGTTTTAAGCATGCACATGCATCTTTTGGTAGACGCGGATGAAGTTTTCTGCAAAACCACAAGATGTGCATGCAAATGGTGCTTTTGGCAGAACGCGCACGTGGATTTCTACCAAACGACGTGCTAAGCATGCCAATGCTGCTCTTTTTAGCACCCGCGCACGCATTTGTGCGAAAACGCGTTTTTTAGCATGCACATGCATCTTTTAGTAGACGCGGATGAAGTTTTCTGCAAAACCACAAGATGTGCATGCAAATGGTGCTTTTTGCAGAACGCGCACGTGGATTTCTACCAAACGACGTGCTAAGCATGCCGATGCTGCTCTTTTTAGCACCCGCGCACGGATTTGTGCGAAAACGCGTTTTAAGCATGCACATGCATCTTTTGGTAGACGCGGATGAAGTTTTCTGCGAAACCACAAGATGTGCATGCAAATGGTGCTTTTGGCAGAACGCGCACGTGGATGTCTATCAAACGACGTGCTAAGCATGCCGATGCTGCTCTTTTTAGCACCCGCGCACGCATTTGTGCGAAAACGCGTTTTAAGCATGCACATGCATCTTTTGGTAGACGCGGATGAGTTTTCTGCAAAACCACAAGATGTGCATGCAAATGGTGCTTTTTGCAGAACGCGCACGTGGATTTCTAATAAACGACGTGCTAAGCATGCCGATGCTGCTCTTTTTAGCACCCGCGCACGGATTTGTGCGAAAACGCGTTTTAAGCATGCACATGCATCTTTTGGTAGACGCGGATGAAGTTTTCTGCAAAACCACAAGATGTGCATGCAAATGGTGCTTTTGGGAGAACGCGCACGTGGATTTCTACCAAACGACGTGCTAAGCATGCCGATGCTGCTCTTTTTAGCACCCGCGCGCGCGTTTGTGCGAAAACGCGTTTTAAGCATGCACATGCATTTTTTGGTAGACGCGGATGAAGTTTTCTGCAAAACCACAAGATGTGCATGCAAATGGTGCTTTTTGCAGAACGCCACGTGGATTTCTACCAAACGACGTGCTAAGCATGCCGATGCTGCTCTTTTTAGCACCCGCGCACGCATTTGTGCGAAAACGCGTTTTAAGCATGCACATGCATCTTTTGGTAGACGCGGATGAAGTTTTCTGCAAAACCACAAGATGTGCATGCAAATGGTGCTTTTTGCAGAACGCGCACGTGGATTTCTACCAAACGACGTGCTAAGCTTGCCGATGCTGCTCTTTTTAGCACCCGCGCACGGATTTGTGCGAAAACGCGTTTTAAGCATGCACATGCATCTTTTGGTAGACGCGGATGAAGTTTTCTGCAAAACCACAAGATGTGCATGCAAATGGTGCTTTTGGCAGAACGCGCACGTGGATTTCTACCAAACGACGTGCTAAGCATGCCGATGCTGCTCTTTTTAGCACCCGCGCACGCATTTGTGCGAAAACGCGTTTTAAGCATGCCCATGCATCTTTTGGTAGACGCGGATGAAGTTTTCTGCAAAACCACAAGACGTGCATGCAAATGGTGCTTTTTTGCAGAACGCGCACGTGGATTTCTACCAAACGACGTGCTAAGCATGCCGATGGTGCTCTTTTTAGCACCCGCGCACGGATTTGTGCGAAACCGCGTTTTAAGCATGCACATGCATCTTTTGGTAGACGCGGATGAAGTTTTCTGCAAAACCACAAGATGTGCATGCAAATGGTGCTTTTGGCAGAACGCGCACGTGGATTTCTACCAAACGACGTGCTAAGCATGCCGATGCTGCTCTTTTTAGCACCCGCGCACGCATTTGTGCGAAAACCGCGTTTTAAGCATGCACATGCATCTTTTGGTAGACGCGGATGAAGTTTTCTGCAAAACCACAGGATGTGCATGCAAATGGTGCTTTTTGCAGAACGCGCACGTGGATTTCTACCAAACGACGTGCTAAGCATGGCGATGCTGCTATTTTTAGCACCCGCGCACGCATTTGTGCGAAAACGCGTTTTAAGCATGCACATGCATATTTTGGTAGACGCGGATGAAGTTTTCTGCAAAACCACAAGATGTGCATGCAAATGGTGCTTTTTGCAGAACGCGCACGTGGATTTCTACCAAACGACGTGCTAAGCATGCCGATGCTGCTCTTTTTAGCACCCGCGCACGCATTTGTGCGAAAACGCGTTTTAAGCATGCACATGCATCTTTTGGTAGACGCGGGATGAAGTTTTCTGCAAAACCACAAGATGTGCATGCAAATGGTGCTTTTGGCAGAAACGCGCACGTGGATTTCTACCAAACGACGTGCTAAGCATGCCGATGCTGCTCTTTTTAGCACCCGCGCACGGATTTGTGCGAAAACGCATTTTAAGCATGCACATGCATCTTTTGGTAGACGCGGATGAAGTTTTCTGCAAAACCACAAGATGTGCATGCAAATGGTGCTTTTGGCAGAACGCGCACGTGGATTTCTACCAAACGACGTGCTAAGCATGCCGATGCTGCTCTTTTTAGCACCCGCGCACGCATTTGTGCGAAAACGCGTTTTAAGCATGCACATGCATCTTTTGGTAGACGCGGATGAAGTTTTCTGCAAAACCACAAGATGTGCATGCAACTGGTGCTTTTGGCAGAACGCGCACGTGGATTTCTAGCAAACGACGTGCTAAGCATGCCGATGCTGCTCTTTTTAGCACCCGCGCACGCATTTGTGCGAAAACGCGTTTTAAACATGTACATGCATCTTTTGGTACACGCGGATGAAGTTTTCTGCAAAACCACAAGATGTGCATGCAAATAGTGCTTTTGGCAGAACGCGCACGTGGATTTCTACCAAACGACGTGCTAAGCATGCCGATGCTGCTCTTTTTAGCACCCGCGCACGCATTTGTGCGAGAACGCGTTTTAAGCATGCACATGCATCTTTTGGTAGACGCGGATGAAGTTTTCTGCAAAACCACAAGATGTGCATGCAAATGGTGCTTTTTGCAGAACGCGCACGTGGATTTCTACCAAACGACGTGCTAAGCATGCCGATGCTGCTCTTTTTAGCACCCGCGCACGCATTTGTGCGAAAACGCGTTTTAAGCATGGACATGCATCTTTTGGTAGACGCGGATGAAGTTTTCTGCAAAACCACAAGATGTGCATGCAAATGGTGCTTTTTGCAGAACGCGCACGTGGATTTCTACCAAACGACGTGCTAAGCATGCCGATGCTGCTCTTTTTAGCACCCGCGCACGCATTTGTGCGAAAACGCGTTTTAAGCATGCACATGCATCTTTTGGTAGACGCGGATGAAGTTTTCTGCAAAACCACAAGATGTGCATGCAAATGGTGCTTTTTGCAGAACGCGCACGTGGATTTCTACCAAACGACGTGCTAAGCATGCCGATGCTGCTATTTTTAGCACCCGCGCACGGATTTGTGCGAAAACGCGTTTTAAGCATGCACATGCATCTTTTGGTAGACGCGGATGAAGTTTTCTGCAAAACCACAAGATGTGCATGCAAATGGTGCTTTTGGCAGAACGCGCACGTGGATTTCTACCAAACGACGTGCTAAGCATGCCGATGCTGCTCTTTTTAGCACCCGCGCACGCATTTGTGGGAAAACGCGTTTTAAGCAAGCACATGCATCTTTTGGTAGACGCGGATGAAGTTTTCTGCAAAACCACAAGATGTGCATGCAAATGGTGCTTTTTGCAGAACGCGCACGTGGATTTCTACCAAACGACGTGCTAAGCATGCCGATGCTGCTCTTTTTAGCACCCGCGCACGCATTTGTGCGAAAATGCGTTTTAAGCATGCACATGCATCTTTTGGTAGACGCGGATGAAGTTTTCTGCAAAACCACAAGATGTGCATGCAAATGGTGCTTTTTGCAGAACGCGCACGTGGATTTCTACCAAACGACGTGCTAAGCATGCCGATGCTGCTCTTTTTAGCACCCGCGCACGCATTTGTGCGAAAACGCGTTTTAAGCATGCACATGCATCTTTTGGTAGACGCGGATGAAGTTTTCTGCAAAACCACAAGATGTGCATGCAAATGGTGCTTTTTGCAGAACGCGCACGTGGATTTCTACCAAACGACGTGCTAAGCATGCCGATGCTGCTCTTTTTAGCACCCGCGCACGGATTTGTGCGAAAACGCGTTTTAAGCATGCACATGCATCTTTTGGTAGACGCGGATGAAGTTTTCTGCAAAACCACAAGATGTGCATGCAAATGGTGCTTTTGGCAGAACGCGCACGTGGATTTCTACCAAACGACGTGCTAAGCATGCCGATGCTGCTCTTTTTAGCACCCGCGCACGCATTTGTGCGAAAACGCGTTTTAAGCATGCACATGCATCTTTTGGTAGACGCGGATGAAGTTTTCTGCAAAACCACAAGATGTGCATGCAAATGGTGCTTTTAGCAGAACGCGCTCGTGGATTTCTACCAAACGACGTGCTAAGCATGCCGATGCTGCTCTTTTTAGCACCCGCGCACGCATTTGTGCGAAAACGCGTTTTAAGCATGCACATGCATCTTTTGGTAGACGCGGATGAAGTTTTCTGCAAAACCACAAGATGTGCATGCAAATGGTGCTTTTTGCAGAACGCGCACGTGGATTTCTACCAAACGACGTGCTAAGCATGCCGATGCTGCTCTTTTTAGCACCCGCGCACGGATTTGTGCGAAAACGCGTTTTAAGCATGCACATGCATCTTTTGGTAGACGCGGATGAAGTTTTCTGCAAAACCACAACATGTGCATGCAAATGGTGCTTTTGGCAGAACGCGCACGTGGATTTCTACCAAACGACGTGCTAAGCATGCCGATGCTGCTCTTTTTAGCACCCGCGCACGCATTTGTGCGAAAACGCGTTTTAAGCATGCACATGCATCTTTTGGTAGACGCGGATGAAGTTTTCTGCAAAACCACAAGATGTGCATGCAAATGGTGCTTTTGGCAGAACGCGCACGTGGATGTCCATCAAACGACGTGCTAAGCATGCCGATGCTGCTCTTTTTAGCACCCGCGCACGCATTTGTGCGAAAACGCGTTTTAAGCATGCACATGCATCTTTTTGTAGACGCGGATGAAGTTTTCTGCAAAACCACAAGATGTGCATGCAAATGGTGCTTTTTGCAGAACGCGCTCGTGGATTTCTACCAAACGACGTGCAAAGCATGCCGATGCTGCTCTTTTTAGCACCCGCGCACGCATTTGTGCGAAAACGCGTTTTAAGCATGCACATGCATCTTTTGGTAGACGCGGATGAAGTTTTCTGCAAAACCACAATATGTGCATGCAAATGGTGCTTTTTGCAGAACGCGCTCGTGGATTTCTACCAAACGACGTGCTAAGCATGCCGATGCTACTCTTTTTAGCACTCGCGCACGCATTTGTGCGAAAACGCGTTTTAAGCATGCACATGCATCTTTTGGTAGACGCGGATGAAGTTTTCTGCAAAACCACAAGATGTGCATGCAAATGGTGCTTTTTGCAGAACGCGCACGTGGATTTCTACCAAACGACGTGCTAAGCATGCCGATGCTGCTCTTTTTAGCACCCGCGCACGGATTTGTGCGAAAACGCGTTTTAAGCATGCACATGCATCTTTTGGTAGACGCGGATGAAGTTTTCTGCAAAACCACAAGATGTGCATGCAAATGGTGCTTTTTGCAGAACGCGCACGTGGATTTCTACCAAACGACGTGCTAAGCATGCCGATGCTGCTCTTTTTAGCACCCGCGCACGCATTTGTGCGAAAACGCGTTTTAAGCATGCACATGCATCTTTTGGTAGACGCGGATGAAGTTTTCTGCAAAACCACAAGATGTGCATGCAAATGGTGCTTTTTGCAGAACGCGCACGTGGATTTCTACCAAACGACGTGCTAAGCATGCCGATGCTGCTATTTTTAGCACCCGCGCACGCATTTGTGCGAAAACGCGTTTTAAGCATGCACATGCATCTTGGTAGACGCGGATGAAGTTTTCTGCAAAACCACAAGATGTGCATGCAAATGGTGCTTTTTGCAGAACGCGCACGTGGATTTCTACCAAACGACGTGCTAAGCATGCCGATGCTGCTCTTTTTAGCACCCGCGCACGCATTTGTGCGAAAACGCGTTTTAAGCATGCACATGCATCTTTTGGTAGACGCGGATGAAGTTTTCTGCAAAACCACAAGATGTGCATGCAAATGGTGCTTTTTGCAGAACGCGCACGTGGATTTCTACCAAACGACGTGCTAAGCATGCCGATGCTGCTCTTTTTAGCACCCGCGCACGGATTTGTGCGAAAACGCGTTTTAAGCATGCACATGCATCTTTTGGTAGACGCGGATGAAGTTTTCTGCAAAACCACAAGATGTGCATGCAAATGGTGCTTTTGGCAGAACGCGCACGTGGATGTCCATCAAACGACGTGCTAAGCATGCCGATGCTGCTCTTTTTAGCACTCGCGCACGCATTTGTGCGAAAACGCGTTTTAAGCATGCACATGCATCTTTTGGTAGACGCGGATGAAGTTTTCTGCAAAACCACAAGATGTGCATGCAAATCGTGCTTTTTGCAGAACGCGCACGTGGATTTCTACCAAACGACGTGCTAAGCATGCCGATGCTGCTCTTTTTAGCACCCGCGCACGGATTTGTGCGAAAACGCGTTTTAAGCATGCACATGCATCTTTTGGTAGACGCGGATGAAGTTTTCTGCAAAACCACAAGATGTGCATGCAAATGGTGCTTTTTGCAGAACGCGCACGTGGATTTCTACCAAACGACGTGCTAAGCATGCCGATGCTGCTCTTTTTAGCACCCGCGCACGGATTTGTGCGAAAACGCGTTTTAAGCATGCACATGCATCCTTTGGTAGACGCGGATGAAGTTTTCTGCAAAACCACAAGATGTGCATGCAAATGGTGCTTTTGGCAGAACGCGCACGTGGATTTCTACCAAACGACGTGCTAAGCATGCCGATGCTGCTCTTTTTAGCACCCGCGCACGCATTTGTGCGAAAACGCGTTTTAAGCATGCACATGCATCTTTTGGTAGACGCGGATGAAGTTTTCTGCAAAACCACAAGATGTGCATGCAAATGGTGCTTTTTGCAGAACGCGCACGTGGATTTCTACCAAACGACGTGCTAAGCATGCCGATGCTGCTCTTTTTAGCACCCGCGCACGGATTTGTGCGAAAACGCGTTTTAAGCATGCACATGCATCTTTTGGTAGACGCGGATGAAGTTTTCTGCAAAACCACAAGATGTGCATGCAAATGGTGCTTTTTGCAGAACGCGCACGTGGATTTCTACCAAACGACGTGCTAAGCATGCCGATGCTGCTCTTTTTAGCACCCGCGCACGGATTTGTGCGAAAACGCGTTTTAAGCATGCACATGCATCTTTTGGTAGACGCGGATGAAGTTTTCTGCAAAACCACAACATGTGCATGCAAATGGTGCTTTTGGCAGAACGCGCACGTGGATTTCTACCAAACGACGTGCTAAGCATGCCGATGGTGCTCTTTTTAGCACCCGCGCACGCATTTGTGCGAAAACGCGTTTTAAGCATGCACATGCATCTTTTGGTAGACGCGGATGAAGTTTTCTGCAAAACCACAAGATGTGCATGCAAATGGTGCTTTTTGCAGAACGCGCTCGTGGATTTCTACCAAACGACGTGCTAAGCATGCCGATGCTGCTCTTTTTAGCACCCGCACACGCATTTGTGCGAAAACGCGTTTTAAGCATGCACATGCATCTTTTGGTAGACGCGGATGAAGTTTTCTGCAAAACCACAAGATGTGCATGCAAATGGTGCTTTTTCCAGAACGCGCACGTGGATTTCTACCAAACGACGTGCTAAGCATGCCGATGCTGCTCTTTTTAGCACCCGCGCACGCATTTGTGCGAAAACGCGTTTTAAGCATACACATGCATCTTTTGGTAGACGCGGATGAAGTTTTCTGCAAAACCACAAGATGTGCATGCAAATGGTGCTTTTTGCAGAACGCGCACGTGGATTTCTACCAAACGACGTGCTAAGCTTGCCGATGCTGCTCTTTTTAGCACCCGCGCACGGATTTGTGCGAAAACGCGTTTTAAGCATGCACATGCATCTTTTGGTAGACGCGGATGAAGTTTTCTGCAAAACCACAAGATGTGCATGCAAATGGTGCTTTTTGCAGAACGCGCACGTGGATTTCTACCAAACGACGTGCTAAGCATGCCGATGCTGCTCTTTTTAGCACCCGCGCACGCATTCGTGCGAAAACGCGTTTTAAGCATGCACATGCATCTTTTGGTAGACGCGGATGAAGTTTTCTGCAAAACCACAAGATGTGCATGCAAATGGTGCTTTTTGCAGAACGCGCACGTGGATTTCTACCAAACGACGTGCTAAGCATGCCGATGCTGCTCTTTTTAGCACCCGCGCACGGATTTGTGCGAAAACGCGTTTTAAGCATGCACATGCATCTTTTGGTAGACGCGGATGAAGTTTTCTGCAAAACCACAAGATGTGCATGCAAATGGTGCTTTTGGCAGAACGCGCACGTGGATGTCCATCAAACGACGTGCTAAGCATGCCGATGCTGCTCTTTTTAGCACCCGCGCACGAATTTGTGCGAAAACGCGTTTTAAGCATGCACATGCATCTTTTGGTAGACGCGGATGAAGTTTTCTGCAAAACCACAAGATGTGCATGCAAATGGTGCTTTTTGCAGAACGCGCTCGTGGATTTCTACCAAACGACGTGCAAAGCATGCCGATGCTGCTCTTTTTAGCACCCGCGCACGCATTTGTGCGAAAACGCGTTTTAAGCATGCACATGCATCTTTTGGTAGACGCGGATGAAGTTTTCTGCAAAACCACAAGATGTGCATGCAAATGGTGCTTTTTAACGCGCTCGTGGATTTCTACCAAACGACGTGCTAAGCATGCCGATGCTGCTCTTTTTAGCACACGCGCACGCATTTGTGCGAAAACGCGTTTTAAGCATGCACATGCATCTTTTGGTAGACGCGGATGAAGTTTTCTGCAAAACCACAAGATGTGCATGCAAATGGTGCTTTTTGCAGAACGCGCACGTGGATTTCTACCAAACGACGTGCTAAGCATGCCGATGCTGCTCTTTTTAGCACCCGCGCACAGATTTGTGCGAAAACGCGTTTTAAGCATGCACATGCATCTTTTGGTAGACGCGGATGAAGTTTTCTGCAAAACCACAAGATGTGCATGCAAATGGTGCTTTTTGCAGAACGCGCACGTGGATTTCTACCAAACGACGTGCTAAGCATGCCGATGCTGCTCTTTTTAGCACCCGCGCACGGATTTGTGCGAAAACGCGTTTTAAGCATGCACATGCATCTTTTGGTAGACGAGGATGAAGTTTTCTGCAAAACCACAAGATGTGCATGCAAATGGTGCTTTTGGCAGAACGCGCACGTGGATTTCTACCAAACGACGTGCAAAGCATGCCGATGCTGCTCTTTTTAGCACCCGCGCACGCATTTGTGCGAAAACGCGTTTTAAGCATGCACATGCATCTTTTGGTAGACGCGGATGAAGTTTTCTGCAAAACCACAAGATGTGCATGCAAATGGTGCTTTTTGCAGAACGCGCTCGTGGATTTCTACCAAACGACGTGCTAAGCATGCCGATGCTGCTCTTTTTAGCACTCGCGCACGCATTTGTGCGAAAACGCGTTTTAAGCATGCACATGCATCTTTTGGTAGACGCGGATGAAGTTTTCTGCAAAACCACAAGATATGGATGCAAATCGTGCTTTTTGCAGAACGCGCACGTGGATTTCTACCAAACGACGTGCTAAGCATGCCGATGCTGCTCTTTTTAGCACCCGCGCACGGATTTGTGCGAAAACGCGTTTTAAGCATGCACATGCATCTTTTGGTAGACGCGGATGAAGTTTTCTGCAAAACCACAAGATGTGCATGCAAATGGTGCTTTTTGCAGAACGCGCACGTGGATTTCTACCAAACGACGTGCTAAGCCTGCCGATGCTGCTCTTTTTAGCACCCGCGCACGGATTTGTGCGAAAACGCGTTTTAAGCATGCACATGCATCTTTTGGTAGACGCGGATGAAGTTTTCTGCAAAACCACAAGATGTGCATGCAAATGGTGCTTTTGGCAGAACGCGCACGTGGATTTCTACCAAACGACGTGCTAAGCATGCCGATGCTGCTCTTTTTAGCACCCGCGCACGCATTTGTGCGAAAACGCGTTTTAAGCATGCACATGCATCTTTTGGTAGACGCGGATGACGTTTTCTGCAAAACCACAAGATGTGCATGCAAATGGTGCTTTTGGCAGAACGCGCACGTGGATTTCTACCAAACGACGTGCTAAGCATGCTGATGCTGCTCTTTTTAGCACCCGCGCACGCATTTGTGCGAAAACGCGTTTTAAGCATGCACATGCATCTTTTGGTAGACGCGGATGAAGTTTTCTGCAAAACCACAAGATGTGCATGCAAATGGTGCTTTTGGCAGAACGCGCACGTGGATTTCTACCAAACGACGTGCTAAGCATGCCGATGCTGCTCTTTTTAGCACCCGCGCACGCATTTGTGCGAAAACGCGTTTTAAGCATGCACATGCATCTTTTGGTAGACGCGGATGACGTTTTTCTGCAAAACCACAAGATGTGCATGCAAATGGTGCTTTTGGCAGAACGCGCACGTGGATTTCTACCAAACGACGTGCTAAGCATGCTGATGCTGCTCTTTTTAGCACCCGCGCACGCATTTGTGCGAAAACGCGTTTTAAGCATGCACATGCATCTTTTGGTAGACGCGGATGAAGTTTTCTGCAAAACCACAAGATGTGCATGCAAATGGTGCTTTTTGCAGAACGCGTTCGTGGATTTCTACCAAACGACGTGCTAAGCATGCCGATGCTGCTCTTTTTAGCACCCGCGCACGCATTTGTGCGAAAACGCGTTTTAAGCATGCACATGCATCTTTTGGTAGACGCGGATGAAGTTTTCTGCAAAACCACAAGATGTGCATGCAAATGGTGCTTTTTGCAGAACGCGCACGTGGATTTCTACCAAACGACGTGCTAAGCATGCCGATGCTGCTCTTTTTAGCACCCGCGCACGGATTTGTGCGAAAACGCGTTTTAAGCATGCACATGCATCTTTTTGGTAGACGCGGATGAAGTTTTCTGCAAAACCACAAGATGTGCATGCAAATGGTGCTTTTGGCAGAACGCGCACGTGGATTTCTACCAAACGAGCGTGCTAAGCATGCCGATGCTGCTCTTTTTAGCACCCGCGCACGCATTTGTGCGAAAACGCGTTTTAAGCATGCACATGCATCTTTTGGTAGACGCGGATGACGTTTTCTGCAAAACCACAACATGTGCATGCAAATGGTGCTTTTTGCAGAACGCGCTCGTGGATTTCTACCAAACGACGTGCTAAGCATGCCGATGCTGCTCTTTTTAGCACCCGCACACGCATTTGTGCGGAAAACGCGTTTTTAAGCATGCACATGCATCTTTTGGTAGACGCGGATGAAGTTTTCTGCAAAACCACAAGATGTGCATGCAAATGGTGCTTTTGGCAGAACGCGCACGTGGATTTCTACCAAA
This sequence comes from Dermacentor andersoni, assembly GCF_023375885.2. Taxonomy (NCBI): domain Eukaryota; kingdom Metazoa; phylum Arthropoda; class Arachnida; order Ixodida; family Ixodidae; genus Dermacentor; species Dermacentor andersoni. The sequence continues at coordinate 12,888 of NW_027314848.1, read as the reverse complement.
CGACGTGCTAAGCATGCTGATGCTGCTCTTTTTTAGCACCCGCGCACGCATTTGTGCGAAAACGCGTTTTAAGCATGCACATGCATCTTTTGGTAGACGCGGATGACGGTTTTCTGCAAAACCACAAGATGTGCATGCAAATGGTGCTTTTTTGCAGAACGCGCTCGTGGATTTCTACCAAACGACGTGCTAAGCATGCCGATGCTGCTCTTTTTAGCACCCGCGCACGCATTTGTGCGAAAGCGCGTTTTAAGCATGCACATGCATCTTTTGGTAGACGCGGATGAAGTTTTCTGCAAAACCACAAGATGTGCATGCAAATGGTGCTTTTTGCAGAACGCGCACGTGGATTTCTACCAAACGACGTGCTAAGCATGCCGATGCTGCTCTTTTTAGCACCCGCGCACGGATTTGTGCGAAAACGCGTTTTAAGCATGCACATGCATCTTTTGGTAGACGCGGATGAAGTTTTCTGCAAAACCACAAGATGTGCATGCAAATGGTGCTTTTTGCAGAACGCGCACGTGGATTTCTACCAAACGACGTGCTAAGCATGCCGATGCTGCTCTTTTTAGCACCCGCGCACGCATTTGTGCGAAAACGCGTTTTAAGCATGCACATGCATCTTTGGTAGACGCGGATGAAGTTTTCTGCAAAACCACAAGATGTGCATGCAAATGGTGCTTTTTGCAGAACGCGCACGTGGATTTCTACCAAACGACGTGCTAAGCATGCCGATGCTGCTCTTTTTAGCACCCGCGCACGCATTTGTGCGAAAACGCGTTTTAAGCATGCACATGCATCTTTTGGTAGACGCGGATGAAGTTTTCTGCAAAACCACAAGATGTGCATGCAAATGGTGCTTTTTGCAGAACGCGCACGTGGATTTCTACCAAACGACGTGCTAAGCATGCCGATGCTGCTCTTTTTAGCACCGCGCACGGATTTGTGCGAAAACGCGTTTTTAAGCATGCACATGCATCTTTTGGTAGACGCGGATGAAGTTTTCTGCAAAACCACAAGATGTGCATGCAAATGGTGCTTTTGGCAGAACGCGCACGTGGGATTTCTACCAAACGACGTGCTAAGCATGCCGATGCTGCTCTTTTTAGCACCCGCGCACGCATTTGTGCGAAAACGCGTTTTAAGCATGCACATGCATCTTTTGGTAGACGCGGATGACGTTTTCTGCAAAACCACAACATGTGCATGCAAATGGTGCTTTTTGCAGAACGCGCTCGTGGATTTCTACCAAACGACGTGCTAAGCATGCCGATGCTGCTCTTTTTAGCACCCGCACACGCATTTGTGCGAAACGCGTTTTAAGCATGCACATGCATCTTTTGGTAGACGCGGATGAAGTTTTCTGCAAAACCACAAGATGTGCATGCAAATGGTGCTTTTGGCAGAACGCGCACGTGGATTTCTACCAAACGACGTGCTAAGCATGCTGATGCTGCTCTTTTTAGCACCCGCGCACGCATTTGTGCGAAAAACGCGTTTTAAGCATGCACATGCATCTTTTGGTAGACGCGGATGAAGTTTTCTGCAAAACCACAAGATGTGCATGCAAATGGTGCTTTTTGCAGAACGCGCTCGTGGATTTCTACCAAACGACGTGCTAAGCATGCCGATGCTGCTCTTTTTAGCACCCCGCGCACGCATTTGTGCGAAAACGCGTTTTAAGCATGCACATGCATCTTTTTGGTAGACGCGGATGAAGTTTTCTGCAAAACCACAAGATGTGCATGCAAATGGTGCTTTTTGCAGAACGCGCACGTGGATTTCTACCAAACGACGTGCTAAGCATGCCGATGCTGCTCTTTTTAGCACCCGCGCACGGATTTGTGCGAAAACGCGTTTTAAGCATGCACATGCATCTTTTGGTAGACGCGGATGAAGTTTTCTGCAAAACCACAAGATGTGCATGCAAATGGTGCTTTTTGCAGAACGCGCACGTGGATTTCTACCAAACGACGTGCTAAGCATGCCGATGCTGCTCTTTTTAGCACCCGCGCACGCATTTGTGCGAAAACGCGTTTTAAGCATGCACATGCATCTTTTGGTAGACGCGGATGAAGTTTTCTGCAAAACCACAAGATGTGCATGCAAATGGTGCTTTTTGCAGAACGCGCACGTGGATTTCTACCAAACGACGTGCTAAGCATGCCGATGCTGCTCTTTTTAGCACCCGCGCACGCATTTGTGCGAAAACGCGTTTTAAGCATGCACATGCATCTTTTGGTAGACGCGGATGAAGTTTTCTGCAAAACCACAAGATGTGCATGCAAATGGTGCTTTTTGCAGAACGCGCACGTGGATTTCTACCAAACGACGTGCTAAGCTTGCCGATGCTGCTCTTTTTAGCACCCGCGCACGGATTTGTGCGAAAACGCGTTTTAAGCATGCACATGCATCTTTTGGTTGACGCGGATGAAGTTTTCTGCAAAACCACAAGATGTGCATGCAAATGGTGCTTTTTGCAGAACGCGCACGTGGATTTCTACCAAACGACGTGCTAAGCATGCCGATGCTGCTCTTTTTAGCACCCGCGCACGGATTTGTGCGAAAACGCGTTTTAAGCATGCACATGCATCTTTTGGTAGACGCGGATGAAGTTTTCTGCAAAACCACAAGATGTGCATGCAAATGGTGCTTTTTGCAGAACGCGCACGTGGATTTTCTACCAAACGACGTGCTAAGCATGCCGATCTGCTCTTTTTAGCACCCGCGCACGCATTTGTGCGAGAACGCGTTTTAAGCATGCACATGCATCTTTTGGTAGACGCGGATGAAGTTTTCTGCAAAACCACAAGATGTGCATGCAAATGGTGCTTTTTGCAAAACGCGCACGTGGATTTCTACCAAACGACGTGCTAAGCATGCCGATGCTGCTCTTTTTAGCACCCGCGCACGCATTTGTGCGAAAACGCGTTTTAAGCATGCACATGCATCTTTTGGTAGACGCGGATGAAGTTTTCTGCAAAACCACAAGATGTGCATGCAAATGGTGCTTTTTGCAGAACGCGCACGTGGATTTCTACCAAACGACGTGCTAAGCATGCCGATGCTGCTCTTTTTAGCACCCGCGCACGGATTTGTGCGAAAACGCGTTTTAAGCATGCACAATGCATCTTTTGGTAGACGCGGATGAAGTTTTCTGCAAAACCACAAGATGTGCATGCAAATGGTGCTTTTTGCAGAACGCGCACGTGGATTTCTACCAAACGACGTGCTAAGCATGCCGATGCTGCTCTTTTTAGCACCCGCGCACGCATTTGTGCGAAAACGCGTTTTAAGCATGCACATGCATCTTTTGGTAGACGCGATGAAGTTTTCTGCAAAACCACAAGATGTGCATGCAAATGGTGCTTTTTGCAGAACGCGCACGTGGATTTCTACCAAACGACGTGCTAAGCATGCCGATGCTGCTCTTTTTAGCACCCGCGCACGCATTTGTGCGAAAAACGCGTTTTAAGCATGCACATGCATCTTTTGGTAGACGCGGATGAAGTTTTCTGCAAAACCACAAGATGTGCATGCAAATGGTGCTTTTGGCAGAACGCGCACGTGGATGTCCATCAAACGACGTGCTAAGCATGCCGATGCTGCTCTTTTTAGCACCCGCGCACGCATTTGTGCGAAAACGCGTTTTAAGCATGCACATGCATCTTTTGGTAGACGCGGATGAAGTTTTCTGCAAAACCACAAGATGTGCATGCAAATGGTGCTTTTTGCAGAACGCGCTCGTGGATTTCTACCAAACGACGTGCAAAGCATGCCGATGCTGCTCTTTTTAGCACCCGCGCACGCATTTGTGCGAAAACGCGTTTTAAGCATGCACATGCATCTTTTGGTAGACGCGGATGAAGTTTTGTGCAAAACCACAAGATGTGCATGCAAATGGTGCTTTTTCCAGAACGCGCACGTGGATTTCTACCAAACGACGTGCTAATCATGCCGATGCTGCTCTTTTTAGCACCCGCGCACGCATTTGTGCGAAAAACGCGTTTTAAGCATGCACATGCATCTTTTGGTAGACGCGGATGAAGTTTTCTGCAAAACCACAAGATGTGCATGCAAATGGTGCTTTTTGCAGAACGCGCACGTGGATTTCTACCAAACGACGTGCTAAGCTTGCCGATGCTGCTCTTTTTAGCACCCGCGCACGGATTTGTGCGAAAACGCGTTTTAAGCATGCACATGCATCTTTTGGTAGACGCGGATGAAGTTTTCTGCAAAACCACAAGATGTGCATGCAAATGGTGCTTTTGGCAGAACGCGCACGTGGATTTCTACCAAACGACGTGCTAAGCATGCCGATGCTGCTCTTTTTAGCACCCGCGCACGCATTTGTGCGAAAACGCGTTTTAAGCATGCACATGCATCTTTTGGTAGACGCGGATGAAGTTTTCTGCAAAACCACAAGATGTGCATGCAAATGGTGCTTTTTGCAGAACGTGCACGTGGATTTCTACCAAACGACGTGCTAAGCATGCCGATGCTGCTCTTTTTAGCACCCCGCGCACGGATTTGTGCGAAAACGCGTTTTAAGCATGCACATGCATCTTTTGGTAGACGCGGATGAAGTTTTCTGCAAAACCACAAGATGTGCATGCAAATGGTGCTTTTGGCAGAACGCGCACGTGGATGTCCATCAAACGACGTGCTAAGCATGCCGATGCTGCTCTTTTTAGCACCCGCGCACGGCATTTGTGCGAAAACGCGTTTTAAGCATGCACATGCATCTTTTGGTAGACGCGGATGAAGTTTTCTGCAAAACCACAAGATGTGCATGCAAATGGTGCTTTTTGCAGAACGCGCTCGTGGATTTCTACCAAACGACGTGCAAAGCATGCCGATGCTGCTCTTTTTAGCACCCGCGCACGCATTTGTGCGAAACGCGTTTTAAGCATGCACATGCATCTTTTGGTGGACGCGGATGAAGTTTTCTGCAAAACCACAAGATGTGCATGCAAATGGATCTTTTTAACGCGCTCGTGGATTTCTACCAAACGACGTGCTAAGCATGCCGATGCTGCTCTTTTTAGCACTCGCGCACGCATTTGTGCGAAAACGCGTTTTAAGCATGCACATGCATCTTTTGGTAGACGCGGATGAAGTTTTCTGCAAAACCACAAGATGTGCATGCAAATGGTGCTTTTTGCAGAACGCGCACCTGGATTTCTACCAAACGACGTGCTAAGCATGCCGATGCTGCTCTTTTTAGCACCCGCGCACGGATTTGTGCGAAAACGCGTTTTAAGCATGCACATGCATCTTTTGGTAGACGCGGATGAAGTTTTCTGCAAAAACCACAAGATGTGCATGCAAATGGTGCTTTTGGCAGAACGCGCACGTGGATTTCTACCAAACGACGTGCAAAGCATGCCGATGCTGCTCTTTTTAGCACCCGCGCACGCATTTGTGCGAAAACGCGTTTTAAGCATGCACATGCATCTTTTGGTAGACGCGGATGAAGTTTTTTGCAAACCACAAGATGTGCATGCAAATGGTGCTTTTTGCAGAACGCGCTCGTGGATTTCTACCAAACGACGTGCTAAGCATGCCGATGCTGCTCTTTTTAGCACTCGCGCACGCATTTGTGCGAAAACGCGTTTTAAGCATGCACATGCATCTTTTGGTAGACGCGGATGAAGTTTTCTGCAAAACCACAAGATGTGCTAGCAAATGGTGCTTTTTGCAGAACGCGCACGTGGATTTCTACCAAACGACGTGCTAAGCATGCCGATGCTGCTCTTTTTAGCACCCGCGCACGGATTTGTGCGAAAACGCGTTTTAAGCATGCACATGCATCTTTTGTAGACGCGGATGAAGTTTTCTGCAAAACCACAAGATGTGCATGCAAATGGTGCTTTTGGCAGAACGCGCACGTGGATTTCTACCAAACGACGTGCAAAGCATGCCGATGCTGCTCTTTTTAGCACCCGCGCACGCATTTGTGCGAAAACGCGTTTTAAGCATGCACATGCATCTTTTGGTAGACGCGGATGAAGTTTTCTGCAAAACCACAAGATGTGCATGCAAATGGTGCTTTTTGCAGAACGCGCTCGTGGATTTCTACCAAACGACGTGCTAAGCATGCCGATGCTGCTCTTTTTAGCACTCGCGCACGCATTTGTGCGAAAACGCGTTTTAAGCATGCACATGCATCTTTTGGTAGACGCGGATGAAGTTTTCTGCAAAACCACAAGATGTGCATGCAAATCGTGCTTTTTGCAGAACGCGCACGTGGATTTCTACCAAACGACGTGCTAAGCATGCCGATGCTGCTCTTTTTAGCACCCGCGCACGGATTTGTGCGAAAACGCGTTTTAAGCATGCACATGCATCTTTTGGTAGACGCGGATGAAGTTTTCTGCAAAACCACAAGATGTGCATGCAAATGGTGCTTTTTGCAGAACGCGCACGTGGATTTCTACCAAACGACGTGCTAAGCATGCCGATGCTGCTCTTTTTAGCACCCGCGCACGGATTTGTGCGAAAACGCGTTTTAAGCATGCACATGCATCTTTTGGTAGACGCGGATGAAGTTTTCTGCAAAACCACAAGATGTGCATGCAAATGGTGCTTTTTGCAGAACGCGCACGTGGATTTCTACCAAACGACGTGCTAAGCATGCCGATGCTGCTCTTTTTAGCACCCGCGCACGGATTTGTGCGAAAACGCGTTTTAAGCATGCACATGTATCTTTTGGTAGACGCGGATGAAGTTTTCTGCAAAACCACAAGATGTGCATGCAAATGGTGCTTTTGGCAGAACGCGCACGTGGATTTCTACCAAACGACGTGCTAAGCATGCCAATGCTGCTCTTTTTAGCACCCGCGCACGCATTTGTGCGAAAACCGCGTTTTAAGCATGCACATGCATCTTTTGGTAGACGCGGATGAAGTTTTCTGCAAAACCACAAGATGTGCATGCAAATGGTGCTTTTTGCAGAACGCGCACGTGGATTTCTACCAAACGACGTGCTAAGCATGCCGATGCTGCTCTTTTTAGCACCCGCGCACGGATTTGTGCGAAAACGCGTTTTAAGCATGCACATGCATCTTTTGGTAGACGCGGATGAAGTTTTCTGCAAAACCACAAGATGTGCATGCAAATGGTGCTTTTGGCAGAACGCGCACGTGGATTTCTACCAAACGACGTGCAAAGCATGCCGATGCTGCTCTTTTTAGCACCCGCGCACGCATTTGTGCGAAAACGCGTTTTAAGCATGCACATGCATCTTTTGGTAGACGCGGATGAAGTTTTCTGCAAAACCACAAGATGTGCATGCAAATGGTGCTTTTTGCAGAACGCGCTCGTGGATTTCTACCAAACGACGTGCTAAGCATGCCGATGCTGCTCTTTTTAGCACTCGCGCACGCATTTGTGCGAAAACGCGTTTTAAGCATGCACATGCATCTTTTGGTAGACGCGGATGAAGTTTTCTGCAAAACCACAAGATGTGCATGCAAATCGTGCTTTTTGCAGAACGCGCACGTGGATTTCTACCAAACGACGTGCTAAGCATGCCGATGCTGCTCTTTTTAGCACCCGCGCACGGATTTGTGCGAAAACGCGTTTTAAGCATGCACATGCATCTTTTGGTAGACGCGGATGAAGTTTTCTGCAAAACCACAAGATGTGCATGCAAATGGTGCTTTTTGCAGAACGCGCACGTGGATTTCTACCAAACGACGTGCTAAGCATGCCGATGCTGCTCTTTTTAGCACCCGCGCACGGATTTGTGCGAAAAACGCGTTTTAAGCATGCACATGCATCTTTTGGTAGACGCGGATGAAGTTTTCTGCAAAACCACAAGATGTGCATGCAAATGGTGCTTTTTGCAGAACGCGCACGTGGATTTCTACCAAACGACGTGCTAAGCATGCCGATGCTGCTCTTTTTAGCACCCGCGCACGGATTTGTGCGAAAACGCGTTTTAAGCATGCACATGTATCTTTTGGTAGACGCGGATGAAGTTTTCTGCAAAACCACAAGATGTGCATGCAAATGGTGCTTTTGGCAGAACGCGCACGTGGATTTCTAACCAAACGACGTGCTAAGCATGCCAATGCTGCTCTTTTTAGCACCCGCGCACGCATTTGTGCGAAAAACGCGTTTTAAGCATGCACATGCATCTTTTGGTAGACGCGGATGAAGTTTTCTGCAAAACCACAAGATGTGCATGCAAATGGTGCTTTTTGCAGAACGCGCACGTGGATTTCTACCAAACGACGTGCTAAGCATGCCGATGCTGCTCTTTTTAGCACCCGCGCACGGATTTGTGCGAAAACGCGTTTTAAAGCATGCACATGCATCTTTTGGTAGACGCGGATGAAGTTTTCTGCAAAACCACAAGATGTGCATGCAAATGGTGCTTTTTGCAGAACGCGCTCGTGGATTTCTACCAAACGACGTGCTAAGCATGCCGATGCTGCTCTTTTTAGCACCCGCGCACGCATTTGTGCGAAAACGCGTTTTAAGCATGCACATGCATCTTTTGGTAGACGCGGATGAAGTTTTCTGCAAAACCACAAGATGTGCATGCAAATGGTGCTTTTTGCAGAACGCGCTCGTGGATTTCTACCAAACGACGTGCTAAGCATGCCGACGCTGCTCTTTTTAGCACCCGCGCACGCATTTGTGCGAAAACGCGTTTTAAGCATGCACATGCATCTTTTGGTAGACGCGGATGAAGTTTTCTGCAAAACCACAAGATGTGCATGCAAATGGTGCTTTTTGCAGAACGCGCACGTGGATTGCTACCAAACGACGTGCTAAGCATGCCGATGCTGCTCTTTTTAGCACCCGCGCACGGATTTGTGCGAAAAACGCGTTTTAAGCATGCACATGCATCTTTTGGTAGACGCGGATGAAGTTTTCTGCAAAACCACAAGATGTGCATGCAAATGATGCTTTTGGCAGAACGCGCACGTGGATTTCTACCAAACGACGTGCTAAGCATGCCAATGCTGCTCTTTTTAGCACCCGCGCACGCATTTGTGCGAAAACGCGTTTTAAGCATGCACATGCATCTTTTGGTAGACGCGGATGAAGTTTTCTGCAAAACCACAAGATGTGCATGCAAATGGTGCTTTTGGCAGAACGCGCACGTGGATGTCTATCAAACGACGTGCTAAGCATGCCGATGCTGCTCTTTTTAGCACCCGCGCACGCATTTGTGCGAAAACGCGTTTAAGCATGCACATGCATCTTTTGGTAGACGCGGATGAAGTTTTCTGCAAAACCACAAGATGTGCATGCAAATGGTGCTTTTTGCAGAACGCGCTCGTGGATTTCTACCAAACGACGTGCTAAGCATGCCGATGCTGCTCTTTTTAGCACTCGCGCACGCATTTGTGCGAAAACGCGTTTTAAAGCATGCACATGCATCTTTTGGTAGACGCGGATGAAGTTTTCTGCAAAACCACAAGATGTGCATGCAAATGGTGCTTTTTGCAGAACGCGCTCGTGGATTCTACCAAACGACGTGCTAAGCATGCCGATGCTGCTCTTTTTAGCACCCGCGCACGCATTTGTGCGAAAACGCGTTTTTAAGCATGCACATGCATCTTTTGGTATACGCGGATGAAGTTTTCTGCAAAACCACAAGATGTGCATGCAAATGGTGCTTTTTGCAGAACGCGCACGTGGATTTCTACCAAACGACGTGCTAAGCATGCCAATGCTGCTATTTTTAGCACCCGCGCACGCATTTGTGCGAAAACGCGTTTTTAAGCATGCACATGCATCTTTTGGTAGACGCGGATGAAGTTTTCTGCAAAACCACAAGATGTGCATGCAAATGGTGCTTTTTGCAGAACGCGCACGTGGATTTCTACCAAACGACGTGCTAAGCATGCCGATGCTGCTCTTTTTTAGCACCCGCGCACGCATTTGTGCGAAAACGCGTTTTAAAGCATGCACATGCATCTTTTGGTAGACGCGGATGAAGTTTTCTGCAAAACCACAAGATGTGCATGCAAATGGTGCTTTTGGCAGAACGCGCACGTGGATTTCTACCAAACGACGTGCTAAGCATGCCAATGCTGCTCTTTTTAGCACCCGCGCACGCATTTGTGCGAAAACGCGTTTTTAGCATGCACATGCATCTTTTGGTAGACGCGGATGAAGTTTTCTGCAAAACCACAAGATGTGCATGCAAATGGTGGCTTTTTGCAGAACGCGCACGTGGATTTCTACCAAACGACGTGCTAAGCATGCCGATGCTGCTCTTTTTAGCACCCGCGCACGGATTTGTGCGAAAAACGCGTTTTAAGCATGCACATGCATCTTTTGGTAGACGCGGATGAAGTTTTCTGCAAAACCACAAGATGTGCATGCAAATGGTGCTTTTGGCAGAACGCGCACGTGGATGTCTATCAACGACGTGCTAAGCATGCCGATGCTGCTCTTTTTAGCACCCGCGCACGCATTTGTGCGAAAACGCGTTTTAAGCATGCACATGCATCTTTTGGTAGACGCGGATGAAGTTTTCTGCAAAACCACAAGATGTGCATGCAAATGGTGCTTTTTGCAGAACGCGCACGTGGATTTCTAATAAACGACGTGCTAAGCATGCCGATGCTGCTCTTTTTAGCACCGCGCACGGATTTGTGCGAAAACGCGTTTTAAGCATGCACATGCATCTTTTGGTAGACGCGGATGAAGTTTTCTGCAAAACCACAAGATGTGCATGCAAATGGTGCTTTTGGCAGAACGCGCACGTGGATTTCTACCAAACGACGTGCTAAGCATGCCGATGCTGCTCTTTTTAGCACCCGCGCGCGCGTTTGTGCGAAAACGCGTTTTAAGCATGCACATGCATCTTTTGGTAGACGCGGATGAAGTTTTCTGCAAAACCACAAGATGTGCATGCAAATGGTGCTTTTTGCAGAACGCGCACGTGGATTTCTACCAAACGACGTGCTAAGCATGCCGATGCTGCTCTTTTTAGCACCCGCGCACGCATTTGTGCGAAAACGCGTTTTAAGCATGCACATGCATCTTTGGTAGACGCGGATGAAGTTTTCTGCAAAACCACAAGATGTGCATGCAAATGGTGCTTTTTGCAGAACGCGCACGTGGATTGCTACCAAACGACGTGCTAAGCATGCCAATGCTGCTCTTTTTAGCACCCGCGCACGCATTTGTGCGAAAACGCGTTTTTAGCATGCACATGCATCTTTTAGTAGACGCGGATGAAGTTTTCTGCAAAACCACAAGATGTGCATGCAAATGGTGCTTTTTGCAGAACGCGCACGTAGATTTCTACCAAACGACGTGCTAAGCATGCCGATGCTGCTCTTTTTAGCACCCCGCGCACGGATTTGTGCGAAAACGCGTTTTAAGCATGCACATGCATCTTTTGGTAGACGCGGATGAAGTTTTCTGCAAAACCACAAGATGTGCATGCAAATGGTGCTTTTGGCAGAACGCGCACGTGGATTTCTACCAAACGACGTGCTAAGCATGCCGATGCTGCTCTTTTTAGCACCCGCGCACGCATTTGTGCGAAAACGCGTTTTAAGCATGCACATGCATCTTTTGGTAGACGCGGATGACGTTTTCTGCAAAACCACAAGATGTGCATGCAAATGGTGCTTTTGGCAGAACGCGCACGTGGATTTCTACCAAACGACGTGCTAAGCATGCTGATGCTGCTCTTTTTAGCACCCGCGCACGCATTTGTGCGAAAACGCGTTTTAAGCATGCACATGCATCTTTTGGTAGACGCGGATGAAGTTTTCTGCAAAACCACAAGATGTGCATGCAAATGGTGCTTTTGGCAGAACGCGCACGTGGATTTCTACCAAACGACGTGCTAAGCATGCCGATGCTGCTCTTTTTAGCACCCGCGCACGCATTTGTGCGAAAACGCGTTTTTAAGCATGCACATGCATCTTTTGGTAGACGCGGATGACGTTTTCTGCAAAACCACAAGATGTGCATGCAAATGGTGCTTTTGGCAGAACGCGCACGTGGATTTCTACCAAACGACGTGCTAAGCATGCTGATGCTGCTCTTTTTAGCACCCGCGCACGCATTTGTGCGAAACGCGTTTTAAGCATGCACATGCATCTTTTGGTAGACGCGGATGAAGTTTTCTGCAAAACCACAAGATGTGCATGCAAATGGTGCTTTTTGCAGAACGCGTTCGTGGATTTCTACCAAACGACGTGCTAAGCATGCCGATGCTGCTCTTTTTAGCACCCGCGCACGCATTTGTGCGAAAACGCGTTTTAAGCATGCACATGCATCTTTTGGTAGACGCGGATGAAGTTTTCTGCAAAACCACAAGATGTGCATGCAAATGGTGCTTTTGCAGAACGCGCACGTGGATTTCTACCAAACGACGTGCTAAGCATGCCGATGCTGCTCTTTTTAGCACCCGCGCACGGATTTGTGCGAAAACGCGTTTAAGCATGCACATGCATCTTTTGGTAGACGCGGATGAAGTTTTCTGCAAAACCACAAGATGTGCATGCAAATGGTGCTTTTGGCAGAACGCGCACGTGGATTTCTACCAAACGACGTGCTAAGCATGCCGATGCTGCTCTTTTTAGCACCCGCGCACGCATTTGTGCGAAAACGCGTTTTAAGCATGCACATGCATCTTTTGGTAGACGCGGATGACGTTTTCTGCAAAACCACAACATGTGCATGCAAATGGTGCTTTTTGCAGAACGCGCTCGTGATTTCTACCAAACGACGTGCTAAGCATGCCGATGCTGCTCTTTTTAGCACCCGCACACGCATTTGTGCGAAAACGCGTTTTAAGCATGCACATGCATCTTTTGGTAGACGCGGATGAAGTTTTCTGCAAAACCACAAGATGTGCATGCAAATGGTGCTTTTGGCAGAACGCGCACGTGGATT